>NC_091128.1:44643451-44853451 GCF_040183065.1 Periplaneta americana
TAATGAAAGCTAGACATTTTATCATAGAAGTTAAGAACAAAGAATATTTTTGTATTTACTAAATTACAAATTAAACCTACAATAACAAAATTCTATAGTGATGAAATTACCGGATATTGAGATATTTTGTGGTAGATTAAAAGAACTATTTACAAGAAACCATGTCTGAACGAGTCTCAATTACTGACCAAGTGCCTAGTAAGTTTGCGGATATGCAATCGAAAGAGAATTAGCGAAAAGTCACGGAGGCTGGAAATCCAATACTGTCGCAGAAGGTTATGTTCTGTTACTATAATAATTAGCGTTAATTGTAAATAATATTCAAATAAATTCAATTTGTCATCTCGTTTTTCAATGTCTAATTTAATTTCAATGTTATCTCTGTAGGTTCTTATGGCCTAGCAAGGTCAATGTGAACATCTGTTCCTCGGAAAAAATCAATACTTTCTCGTCTGCCAACATCTCACAACATACGGGACATTGGTCAAGGTCAGATACAAAGAAAATTAATAATATCAAGTTAGAAATATGGTCGAGCATAAAAAGTCGTATGAAACTCGCCTATAATGGTAATTAAGAAGCTCGTATGAAAATTATGAAACTCGCTTGCGCTCGTTTCATAAATATCCATACTCGCTTCTTAATTACCTTCATTATAGGCTCGTTGCATAATTAATTAATTTTCAGTACTGTTTCTTTTTTGGTCATAATGCATTTTGAACACTGGCGGTGAGAACTGTACTTTTAGGAACTGAAGACTAGTCCGAGTGACACATTTAATAACCCGCACTAGCTGCTTCAGTTGCGATGGCCTCCTGTTGGCCTTGCTCATCTCTGTGTTTACATTGTGTTTCTGTTTCATAGCATGGTAATTCTCCCACTCGCTGGCAAAGGAAGTGCGCGGCTCATGATTGTTATGAACGACACCAGTCGATATTTAGGTAACATGCCTGCTATTAAATCTTTAGTTCCAGTAGCGACGCCAGCGTCGGATTAAGGGAACGCGTACATCACTATCCACCTTCCTGCACCCACCCTTGCACAAGTATTGAAATTGTAATTAGAATTTGTTACACAACACTTACACGTATTTAATGTTAACGACTAGAATAACAGGTTCATGCATAAGTTCGTAGCGACTTTGTTTTCCGTGGCAATAAGACCTTTGTAAGAAAACTGTTTGGAATTTGGAATTTTAATGTTATACTATGTGTTAAATTATTGGGGATCATCAATGCGGCTTTAGGCATAATTCACGCCTTTCTTTTTCCCAACAAATGCACAATATTAGCTTACATGGATGAACACTGTCTTTTGCAGAGATAGTTCCCCCCCCCCCTCAGGGTTCAGCCATTACTTTCTGTTCTTGGTATTGATATAAAGATACCAGATTTCGTCCCAGCAACAATCTAGGACAAAAATACCTATGTTGTTGACGAGCAAGCAAAGAAGCACAAATGGTGATATAGGAACCGAATTTTTATGTAACTACATATTATATTCCTTTCAACCTAACCGTATATAAATAATAAATCTTTGCGAATCTTGTAATTACCATTAATATATTAAAATTTGATACTACATATTTTTACATATTTACCCCACATTACGTATTATGGTTTGGTATTACATAAATCTACATATTTAGGGGGTTTATTCATTTTTACTTCTCTAAAAAAAAAAACTTCTGCTGGGGAAGTTTACAATTTGAAATACACAGATTTAAAAAGCCTTTTTACCTACCCAAGAAAAGATATATTTCGGGACGAAACATAACGTCCTCAGTTTCAGGATGTAATAGAGGCACTCATCCCATACCAACCACTGTAAATATGAGTGAACAAAAGGCAACCTTTCTCATACAACTACATTGTATTGTAAAAATCATTCAGAAAGCAGCGTTGCCTTCATGCGGTGGAGTGGGACGAGGATGACATGATTTGTCTCGAACTATAATTGTTCTGCACGCGCTTTAACAAGTCGTTTCCAATTCAATTTGCAACCTTACCCACCTTCTTCCTAATCCTTCCAGAGAAAACCCGTGTTAAGTCTGATATGAGCCGCAATAAAAGAAGCTGACTTTTGAAAAGAAGCTGGAGTAAAGGAATAAACTGGAAAGATGTTAAAAGTTTAAAATAAATACCTTTTCAGGTTATTGCTTGACCTCTTTACTTTAAATTTATAGACCTATACGGAAATGGAATTTTTCGAGCAATTAGAAAGTTGATTGAGAATCGGTGTTTATGTCTTGTTTCTTCAACTGCATGGGGATTTTCATCAGTCGACACATGCTGATTACGAAAATTCACAACACCATCTCTGCTGAACCCCGCTCATATCCGCAACCAAACTTTTGTTTTCAGTATTCCATGCCAGGGGTGTCAACTACGGTATGCTTATCTGGTATTCTGCTGTATTGTAGGGCAGAGAAATGCATTGCCATAAATCGACGTCACATTGAGCATCTCCTATGAACAAGTGTTCAGATTTCAGAGAGTATGTGTTGTAGGACCCATGTTTATTAGACTTTTTTTTTCTTGTTTTGATGCATACTATCACCTCCTAAAATATTGGATACTTTTTAACATCTTGTATATAAACTTCGTCATTCAATTTTTATATTTCACTTACGTTCAGGATTGTCAGCTTTACGATAATAACTACACGATAATCCCTAAAAGTTCATAATATTGTTTTTTTATTTCTTTTTAAAGTGGTATCTCTGAAAGAGAATAAGAATGTAGAATTTTATAAATTATTAATTATTTCTGTTTAAATTTGTTCCTTGATTTCTTTACACACATTTATCTGTATACATTTTACGTAACATTTGGCCTCTATTCCACTGACCTTGAATGCGCGAGATTTTATATTTTGCAACTTGTACCGCAAGACAGTTTACATGACCCTTCTTGCCTGTGTTTTCTGATTTTTTTATTCTATCTCTTTTATCCTGTACTGTTACATGCAATGACGAACATATCGGTAATTTGCTGTAACGATACTGTTCAATCACGTGTTATGTGCCTACATACAGAGCTTGAAAGAATATTATGTTTTGATGACAATGGAGCTGCGAGTTGCTCAAGCGAGAAGCTACAAAAGCCAAGAACAACCAAAATTTCACACTCAACATAATGGATACACTTAATTTTATGTCTGTGCTAACCTTGAACAGGAGGAAATACGTTTTCTATTGTGAAAAAAGTACCCAACGATTACTAATCTCAAGTGTTTTCTTGTAAAATTGCAAATTGCGCAATCATTTGTATTCAAATGTATAATTCTCCACCTACGGAACGTATACGGTGGCACTTATTTATCTTTCACGTCTAAGTAATGATAAGATGAAGAGTTAATTCCATAACGCTTCACAAATCAATCTTTCACAACATCTGATCGAAACTCGTTTGTGAAGTTTGTATACATATTATTTCCGTGAAGAAAAGGTTTTACAGCCAGGATGTTAGGCAAAATGCCTCTTTTAAACTGAGTGTATCTTTGAAAGACCTATTAGAGATAAACACGTTTCCACATATTTGGGGACGATAGACCCAATTTTTATTTTGCCTTTTTTGCCTATTTTAGTTCCCGTTGCCTATTTTAAGCTTAAATGCCTTTTTTAGCCTTTTTACGTAGTTATTTATTTATTTATTTATTTATTTATTTATTTATTTATTTATTTATTTATTTATTTATTTATTTATTTATTTATTTATTTAACCTGGTAGAGATAAGGCCATCAGGTCTTCTCTTCTCCTATACCAAGGGATTACAACTACAATATTAAGAATACAATTACGATTATAATTACAATTAATATTAAATTTACAAATACAATAAAAATCAAAGTACTAAAAGACTAACTGATTAATAAAAGCTAGACAGTTTATTGTATAAGTTAAGAAGAGAGAAACATTTTTTTATTAAGTTAAAATTAAACCTACTCTACGCAGTAAGAAAATGCTTAATAAGTTTGCTTTTGAATGCTACTAAATTCCGACAGTCTCTAATGTCACTGGCTAGGGTATTTCACATACATACGTACATACATACATACATGCATGCATGCATACATACATACATAAATACATACATGCATACACACATACATACATACATACATACATACATACATACATACATACATACATACATACATACATACATACATACATACATACATACACACACTTAAACATATGTAGATACCAACGCGCACATACGGACATACGTACTTCCACATAGTATATACATACACATGCACAGTGTTGTCAAAAACTGGTTGTGGGAACACAGGATAAATAATGAATCCCTAGTGTGTATAAGATAAGTGTGATGGTGCCTAACATACAATTACTTTTATTCAAGCAATAAAATTGAATTATAAATGATGTAGAGCTCTTATTGTTTTACAAGAGGTCATATATTTGCTCGTCATTTACTGGGCTCATTCAGCTGACATGTTTAATGTTATACCGACATTGTGTAAATTGGAATGTATTGATAATATGTGTATGTTCTATCTAGTGAGCGTTCTTGAATCATCCCTTACCCGACTGCATTGTCCTAATCTCAGAAAAATAAAACAGCTGTATGTTATGCTAGTACCTTGTGGTATAGTTTACGATACAATGTAGTGTGTTTTCAATTATACAAATTGTTTTGTAATATTTGTTATTTTTCAAATAAAGTTAAATTCTCGTATTGTTTAGCGAATATTCTCCTAAGGCCACTGCATATTGTCTTTGAAATAACATTTGTATACGAAATCTGACGTATTTTAAGGTTTTTTACATAATCAGGGACTTAACTGTTTCTTGGACTATCCAGCCGAGAACTTTTCTACGCTTTAAAAACCTGGTTTTTCGGGAACTGTAGGAACTCTTCATATAATCATACACATATAATATAGATATTATATATACAGTCAAAGATCAGAAAGACGACATGGAAATAGTGTGCACTTTAATTGGATAGTTTGTAATCTGTTATGTAAATATTACCGGTACTTGAATTGAATTTACCGTATTTATCTGACCCAAAATACAGGTTTGAGTAAACACAGAATAACAAGTAACTTTACTTAAAAAAAGTGTATACCGTATATAAAGTGTTATTTTGAACAATTTATGGTCCACACCTGTGGAGTAACGGTTAGCACGTATGGCCGCGAAAAAAAGTGCACCGCGTTCGATTCCCGTTCGGGGTAAGTTACCTGGTTGATGTTTTTCCGGGGTTTTCCCTCAACCCAATGTGAGCTGGGTAACTTTGGGTGCTGGACCCCGGACTAATTTCACCGGCATTATCACACCATTCAGACCCTAAATAACCTAAGATGTTGATAAAACGTCGTAAAATAACCCACTAAAAAAAACAATTTATGTGTTATGTACGCCATACAAAGTGATCCTTATTGCAAGTATTGAGTACTTAAATACTGACAAAACAGCATCGTGTTTGAATTCAGTAGGTGATTTATATTTACTACACCAATAAAAACAAAGGTTAGTTCCTTCCGCCCCGAGAAACAAACCGGTCACAATAATATTCTTAAAGGAGTGTTTGTTGAGAAAGAACGGAATAGTAGGTTAGTAAATCCGTTGTTTCTCCTACTAACCTCCAAGAGTTGGGATACGGAGGGTTCATAGCGGATAGTTTGGTCGATGTGTATAAATTTGATCGATAAACTTTTGGATCGGATAGGTAACCGTTTTTAAAACACTTTTTGCTAAGGATTAAATGGGTGCAGTATAATTCGTTTCACACTGCTAATTTAACACTAAAAAAAGAGTGTTTAGTTTTTTTCTTCGTTTCCTTTGTTTGTGTTTTTCTTTATTTTCGGTTGATATGAATAACTGTAACATTAATGATATGTTTATCAAATTCAATTATTAAATTTTAAATAACTGATTATCCCAATCTCGTCCTAGCTATCACATTTAAAATCTTGTAGTTTTATACATCTTGATTACACAACTTTTAACACTGTATCACTTCGGAATATGTATGATAAGACTTTCTTGTGTTAAATTCTAACGTACCTTGTTTACATGTTTCGACCTTTTATGGGTCATCCTCAGAACTGGTCGTTGTTGGTCTCGATGCCTCTTGTTTTGTTTCCTGTGAGTGTGTGTTCGTGTGGTGTAAGGAGGAGTCAAAGAGAGTGTGTGTTCTGAAATTGAGTTGTGGGTTGAGAATTTCATTGGGGTGTGGTTTTGTGTGTCTGGCTTTCTGGCTTTTTGGTTGGATGTATAGTATTTCCATGCCTGTGTTGATGTCTCTGTAGGTGTGGTTAGCATTTGTGATGTTTTCTGCTTATGTGGAGGTGTTTTGTAATTTTGTTATGGCTGTGATGTGTTCTTTGTAATGTGTTTGAAATGATCTGCCTGTCTGTGCTATGTAGAAGTTGTTGCAGGTGTTACATTTGAGTTTGTATACTCCTGTGCGGTTGTAAAAGTAATCATGTATACTGTATATTAAATACAACTGTGACTTCTCATTGAGAAGAGTAGAATTATTCCAGCCGAGAACCATACTTTCCAATTGCTCGGAAAATCCCATTTCCGTATAGGTCTACAAAATTTAAAGTAAAGAGGACAAGCAATAACCTGAAAAGCTATTTATTTTAATCTTTCAACATCTTTCCAGTTTGTTTCTTTACTCCAGCTTCTTTTCAAAAGTCGGCTACTTTATTGCGGCTCATGTCAGACTTAACACGGGTTTTACCTGGAAGGATTAAAAAGAGGATGGGTAAGGTTGCAAATTGCATGGAAACGGCTTGTTAAGACGTGTGCAGAACAATTAGCTATAGTTCGAGACAAATCATGTCGCCCTCGTCCCACTCCACCGCATGAAGGCACGCTACTTTCTGAGTGATTTTTACAACACAAGGTAGTTGTATGAGAAAGGTTGCCTTTTGTTCACTCATATTTAAGTGGTCGTTATGGGGTGAGTGCCTCTATTGCTTCATGTAACTAAGGACGTTATGTTTCGTCCCGAAATATATCCTTTTCGAGTAGGTAAAAAGGATTTTTAATTGTAAACTTCCCCAGCAGAATTTTTTTTTTTTTATAAAAGTAAAAATGAATAAAATCCCTAAATATGTAGATTTATGTAATACCAAGCCATAATATGTAATTTGGGGTAAATATGTAAAAATATGTAGGATAAAATTTTAATATAATAATGGTAATTAGATTCAAATTAAATTAAATTAAAATATCTTGGAGCAACAGTAACACATATAAATGACACTCGGGAGGAAATTAAACGCAGAATAAATATGGGAAATGCGTGTTATTATTCGGTTGAGAAGCTTTTATCATGCAGTCTGCTGTCCAAAAATCTGAAAGTTAGAATTTATAAAACAGTTATATTACCGGTTCTTCTGTATGGTTGTGAAACTTGGACTCTCACTCTGAGAGAGGAACATAGGTTAAGGGTGTTTGAGAATAAGGTGCTTAGGAAAATATTTGGGGCTAAGCAGGATGAAGTTACAGGAGAATGGAGAAAGTTACACAACACAGAACTGCACGCATTGTATTCTTCACCTGACATAATTAGAAACATTAAATCCAGACGTTTGAGATGGGCAGGGCATGTAGCACGTATGGGCGAATCCAGAAACGCATATAGAGTGTTAGTTGGGAGACCGGAGGGAAAAAGACCTTTAGGGAGGCCGAGACGTAGATGGGAGGATAATATTAAAATGGATTTGAGGGAGGTGGGGTATGATGATAGAGACAGGATTAATCTTGCACAGGATAGGGACCGATGGCGGGCTTATGTGAGGGCGGCAATGAACCTTCGGGTTCCTTAAAAGCCATTTGTAAGTAAGTAAGTAATGGCAATTAGAAGATTCACAAAGATTTGTTATTTATATGAGGTTAGGTTGAAAGGAATATAATATGTAATTACATAAAAATCCGGTCCCTAGTAATCAAGAAGGGCGAGGTTAATGGTGAGGCAAGTTGATGAATAGTGACAACAGCGCATCTCATCGCAGGCGCAGTGCGACAGCTGTCGTGTGTCTTTTTTCTTTTCATAAATACAGCCATAGAAATAATCCCATATTGTATGTCAGTGATCTGGAACTCGAGGAAGGATGATTCACATCGTGAACGTTTTCCGCTCATCTTAGTGCCTTCTTCCAAATTAAAAACGCTGGAGCCGCTATGGATTCCCTCTAGCTCAGGGAAGGCAGGATTTTGGTGATTAATAGTTGTGTTCCCCATTATTACTACTACAGAGACATCATTTTATTTTTACTTCAATTTTTATTGTACCTGAGTTTTTGAATGTACTTCACTCCCACCCCTTCTACTAATCAAGTTCCAACTCCACGCAGAACCAAGACCGCAGATAGTAAGCAGTACTGAGTTACTGAATATAGTACGTTCCAGAAATATGTTCGCCTTTTCCAGTGACGAAAGAGCTTTCAATATTGAATCCTATTTTCGCACAGGTACTGTCCGTTTGCCTACGTCACATCCCGATTTCTCCCACCTGCTTCTGCTCGCCCCTCTGTAATAGCTGGGCTGTCTTAGCTCTTTTCTGAAAACATTAATTTCTGTTTGGAATTGGACGTTTACGTAATATTATACAGCTGTTTAATTTAACTTAAATAAAAGGGCCTCTTTAAGTAATTAACTGTCACGTGATTTCCCCCCTTTCTACAATCCTGCGGCATAACCACTTGGACGGACAGTAGATAGCATGTCTGAGTAATTTTATATTTTCGGGTCCGGCAGAAGTGAAGATTGAATTTACAGTACGTAGAGTAGGTATAGAATTATTTCAACATGAGTTATTAGTACGAAGTACGAAACTGGCAATTGGAATTAGATGCAATAGTCTATAGTGCGATAATATGCACAAAAGAACTGAAACCTGTATCGAAATGAACGGCCACCATTTTCAAACTTGTGTTTAAATATTCATATTATGATTATTTTTCAATTTAACTTATTTCTGTATATTGTACGCTAATGTGCTGTAGACAGTATAATATACACTGAATAATGAATACGTTCGCATGGATACCTCAGTTCGTGAGTAAAAACACTTATTCTTAATACAGTACTGTACTTTGATTAAACAAGAACCTAATGAAAATTATGAAACTCAAAATTGCGACATATCCTAGTTTACGTAAATGGATGAACTACTTTTCTTCCTTCCTATACCTGGTAGAGTGATTTGTTTGTGTTTTACGCCAGTATCATCGAACTACAGTCGTGGAAGGGGATAGCAAACTGTTTTTCCGGTTCTCTAAAGGTATAGACAGGTTAATATTAAAAATGTTAGTAAAAATAAAATGATGTCCCTGTAGAAGAATATACGCAATGTTTTGAACAAAGCCTGGTTGTCCCGAGCGCTCAAGGAAATACCCGATTCGAACTTGGTCTCTCAGACGCCGGCCACTTTTATTTTGACCAAGTGTCCATAAATATATCTAACATTTACATCTGCTTGCTCAAACGATAAAAAGTTAGAATATCATCTTCAAATTGTTACTTTGTCCTTGGGGTCTTAAAATTACAACTAAAATGATGTAATTAGATGTAATTGCTATAACCTATTAAATAAAAATAAAGTGAGTTAAGCAAGTTTTCTTTCTGTTATCGTGGATAAAATGACTGACGTGTCCAATAAATCTCAGTTATCGCGGTTGCTCGTTATATCGCGTCCTGGAAGTGTCAAGGAAAATTTTTAGGATGCTATGATGTAAGTAGTTATCGCATAGCGTTTAGACTGGCCAAACATTTATTCAGATAATTACGTGGAGTAATTTAAATGTACTGATAAACTTCTATAAGGTCAGCCGTGGTAACTGGCGGATACAACGATTTGTATGTAATTCATGGTTAGGAGGAAATGTAAACAGACAATATTTGTTTATTGTTACGCTTATAACTTTATTTAGTTTTGCAAGTAAATTAATCACATAAATAGTAAATTGTGATATAAGTGTTGGAAGTGTATTATAACAGAATCGAAGGAAGAGTTAGAGAAGTCGAGACGAAGTTGAGTCTTTTCTGTTTCCGAGATTCTGTTACGCACTTCACACATGTGTTTTTTGCACGATAATATGTTTAGGATTAAAAACTCTATAAATTTTTACGATTTATTTTGCGCTGAAGTTAATCTCAACAATAGAGTTTGTTGATCCGAGGCCATTATTTTCAGTCAACGTAACTATTATACATCGAAAAAAAGGATCATTTGCTAAAAATATTAGTAAAAGTTGGTAAATAATTGATTAAATGGTGATCTTACTAGTGTTAATTGTGTAAGCATGTGCGGCTTACAGCTGTTTCGGTGCTTCTTCACACCATCCTCATAACCTACTAGATCTCGGCGTCATCTCGAACTTCTAGCAGAGATATTTTTACACAACATAGAACAAACATACAAACTCAACAATGAACACAACAAATATGCAGACATAATATACTGGCACAGATACGTGGACGACATACTCATACTATACAAAGGAAACAAACGACAAGTACAACGACTGCAAGACCAATACATAAACAAAATACAACCAAAACTCCAATACACACTGAAACTCGAAAATAATAACTCCACAAATTTCCTAGACATCACCATAACAAAAGTTGATAACAAACACACCTTCAAAATATACAGAAAACCAACCAGCACCACCACACACATTCACAACACATCTAGTCACCCCACACAACATAAACATGCTGCATTCAGGACAATGATACTCAACATACCCATGAGCCAACAACACTACAATGAAGAAGTGAACACAATCAAATACATAGCACAAGAAAATGGTTACAACCCAAACATAATAGACAACATCATAAGAAAGACAAAACAAAAACTCAACAAACACAAAAACACACAAAACACAATACAAACACAAGAAATACATCACACTAACATACAAAAACAAAGACACACAGAAGATCGCATCCTCATTCAGAAAACAGAAATACAACATAACACACAGAACAGAAAACACACTACAAAGACATCTCAACACACAAACAACACAAACAAATAAATACAACCACACAGGCGTATACAAACTCACATGCAATAGTTGCTACAGTTTCTACATTGGACAGACAGGCAAATCATTCCAAACTCGATACAAAGAACACATTAAAGCAATAACCAGAGGACACAATACATCTACATATGCCAAACACATAACTAATGCCAACCACACATACAATAACATAAATACAGACATGGAAATCCTACACATACAACCCAAAAACCATAAACTCAACACACTAGAACAATATGAAATATACAGACAAACTAAAACACACCCTGATCAAATTCTCAACACAGAGATCAATTTCAGAATACACACACTATTTGACACCACATTTCAATACTCTTCAACAATTGAACGCACCCACACAACAGGCAGCGAAGTTCGAGATGACGCCGAGATCTAGTAGGCTCAGAGGATGGTGTGAAGAAGCACCGAAACAGCTGTAAGCCGCACACGCTTACATAATTAACACGAGTAAGATCGCCATTTAATCAATTATTTATATTCAAGTGTTAAAAGTAGTGTACGAAAGATTCAACATGCAAAAAAGTTGGTGTTTTAATGCATCCGATACATCATAGCAGCTAAGATGATTGAAAGCGATGATTCTGATGTGTCTGACAACATATAATATACTGAAGACTTATGCAAAATTGGCTGTAATTCATTCATTCATTAGTATAATTATTATACTGTTATGTCCTATCTGTTTCTCTAGCAATCAGTCCGTGTGTTGTAAATCCAACTTACAAAGCAAGATCATTCGGAATTTACGAGAAGAAAAGTCGATGTGCGCATGTTCTTTACAGTTGCAAACTGTCGGAAACTGCTATACGAACAAATCTATTAGGGGTTTCACATAATCTTTCACCTTACATAACGGTAGGCCTATTGATTGAAAACCTTGTTAGTTACCTGTCTAATACTTCGGTTATCGGTATTTTTTACCGGTAATTAAGCCTACTATACGTTACGGTGGCGAAAATGTAATCGTGCGCCGAGCCACTGTGTAACTTGCAACGTGCATAGCACCTATGGAGGGAGGCGGACACCCGAAGGGGAAGTGAAGCAACTGTCTGTCTTCAGAATGTCTCTGCGACAGAGTTTCAAAATCAGGAATTATGTCACTTACTGTCAGTCGTAGTTGATCACGAAGGTATTTGTCTGTCAGTCGTGATATAAATTTGGTTTTTACTATTTTAATTGTTGAAAATAATTTTTCACAAACGTAAGTTGTAGCGAACATGGCTTCAACAGAGCAAGCGAAAGAACGAAGCTTCGGATATTTATTTTTTGGCAAAGATTTGAAAGTTCATTTGACATCACATTGTAAATCAGTGAGTTCAAATTGAAGAGCTAACCGCATTATTCGTACATCTGCTGAAAAAGGGTCGACGTAGAGTGCTGCTGCTGCTGCTGATGATGATGATGATGATGATGATGATGATGATGATGATGATGATGATGATGATAACACTTAACCTTTTAATGTTTCATCAGTAACATTTAGTATAATGCCGTTTTATGTTATACAACAGTTTTCCTCGTAATGCTTGTGAACAAATCTTACATTTAATATTCGCATCATATTGCCAGCAAAAAAATGCGTCCTCCCATCCCATTTGAAACTTTCATTTTTGTAGAGGTACATGGTTTCGAGAGAGACATATGCCACTCACAGGTCAAAGACAAATACAAATGGAACGGAGTTTGACTCCAGTGAGTGAGAGAGTGGGGGTTGGCGGAGGTTAGAAGCAAGCGAAATACACAGCTATCACTGCGAGCCACAATGTCTCGCGAGTCACGTTCTCGCCACGGCTGAGGTAAAGACTGAGGGCTAAATAGATCTTATAAAATTAATGATGATGGTATTAAGAAAGCTTTATAAAGTGTTAAGAAGGAAATACATTTTATTGAGAAACAGCTCTGATTAACAATATATCGTCCCGTGCCGTAGTTTCGTGGTCGGAATGAGCGTCGTGGGGAAGGGATCCTCATGGCCTCGTGGCCACATGGGGAAGGAATTTTCTCATGAAATTTCCGCGAGTATATGGGACCCGTCCCACTCAGCATCGGATGTATTTGGGAAGCATGGTGGAGAGTGAAATTTGGTTTAGAAAACCAGCCATAACGGCTGCAAGGGTAATCTTGCTGGTGATACGTTATTCTCGTTCTGACTGGATCATCACTCACCTCTGCTGAGGCAACAGTCAGTTGGTCGGCCTTGGCCCTTCATGGGCTGTCGCATCACGGACGGTCGGAACAACATATCATGTTATAATGCCACTGCGAAGCTGCTGTGATGAGAGGAAAGTATGCAGTTTTTTATTATGCACATGGATGTTTCGAATGTTGCATGGTGATCAGAAGAGATGATACTAAGGCATACTGCACAAACAGCGCTCAACGAGCGCGCGCGTTCCTTCGGAGTGGGAGAGCTGTGTTTACCGCTCGCCGAAACGGAGAGGAAAATAAGTCAGATAGATTTGCTATAGGTAGAGGAGAGGGAAACCACCACTCACAAGGGAACCTTCTATCATGGTGAATTGAAAAGGCGGTAATGTCGTATATTTTTGCAAAGAGGAAGCAAAAGTAAGTCAGCAGGTGAAATTTTTCCGCCTGAGCTCCATAGGGACAAAAGTTATGGGACTTTAAATTTAACATGACAGTCTGTGAGAAGTGACTCAATGTGCATACTTAAGGGTTAAAATGAAGTTGCTTTTTAAGTCACTGCATTGCAAACGAGATAATCAGCTGTTGTGCAACTTAATTGCAAACATTATGGATATCGATCTTCATACAATGAAGAAATTCTGGGCGAAAATACTTACGAATACATATGCATCATATCTGCCTTCCGCATATTCGCTGAATCAGAAGCATATGATTTGATGTTATATGGGTCAGCAGGTTTATTTTTAGGGAACATTTTCTGTGAATCGGCCGACAGAAGATACATTGGGGAGGAGATTTGTCCGTCCATGGAAATGACTGGCATAATCATGTAGAAATGCATCCTACTGTGACATAAAATTTCTTCCCTCCTTTGAAAAGCAGGGTTCGTACGGAGTGAATATCTTTTTTCAAATCGATTTTGAACAGTGTTGAGGATCAAGCGAGGAGTGAAGCCACTATCGATGAAAAACTGCTTCATCTTCGACACGAAGCTGTCTGATTTCTGCTTCACTTCTGTCTCTTTGATGCGAAGTTCCTGCTCACTTTTGTGTCACAGAACGAGAAACGGTACGATTCCGCTGTTTGAATCTCCATACCCACGAGTCAGAAGCTCTGAAGTTAAGACGGTCGTCAGGATCAATTTGAGCCTTCACCTGTATGCCCCAAAGCCTGATAGTTCTGTCATGAATGACAGCGTTCGTACTTGACATTTCTTTGAAATGTTGTAGAACCATGGCATTAATGACAGCCATTACAGGTTTCTTCTTCTTCCACTTCGTCTTCTTCTTCTTCACTTTTGCTTCGTAATCGCAAAGCATCTTCCGTGTGACGAGAGGGAATCGATTTTTTTTAAATAGAATTGAAGGATTGTCTCTTTCCGCTGACTGTGTCGTTCATATAGTCGAGCGATTTCTGCTTGTAATCGTCGTCGACTACGTTCTAATTCTTTTAGGAGAGGGACGTAAGAAGACGTGCTGATGTGCGACGACGCGATGACTCCGTCTCTTCAGCGTCCTCCGCTTTCTGGCCGTCTTTTTGGCGTCTCGTCATTAGTTCGAGTTTTATGTCACCATAATCTTGCTGGGCATCTTCCACGTCCAAATCTGGTGTTTCATCAATAGGAGCGGCCTCCTGTTCGTCCTTTAACTCATTCTTCAACTGATGAAACATCAGGATGAATACGACTGACGTTTTAGCGTCACTAGTGCCAAACTTGCGCACCAGCATCTGAACCACAACTTTCGGATCCGTTCTGTATATAGCACATATGAAACGTAAGAATAGCTGTAACACCAGAATTAGCTCGAGAAAGACTTACCTTTCCGTAATAAAAGTAGGTGATCGTCTCCTAGCGATAATACGCAGTATTATTTAAAACGCACAATAGCTGCAATATCTCGTTCGCAATGCAGTGACTTAAAAAAACTTCATTTTAACCTTAAAATGTGCCACATTGAGTCACTTCCCACAGACTGGCATGTTAAATTTAAAGTCCCATAACTTTTGTCCCTATGGAGCTCAGGCAAAAAAATTTCACCTGCTGACTTACTTTTGCCTCTTCTTTCCAAAAATATACGGCATTACAGCCTTTTCAATTCACCATAATAGAAGGTTCCCTTGTCAGTGGAGTGCAGTTTGTAGGCCTATTCACGTTGCTTACCTACTGCTACAGTACAGTCAGTGGCGGTTCCTCGGGGGAGGGAAGGGAGGAACGTCCTCCTCACATTTTCTTCTTTTGAAAGTAAATACCAAATAAAATATTGCCTTGAAATTCGAGGAAGATTCGATCATTTTTAAGTTCACAGTTGTAAGAAGAACTCGGTTGATCGAGTTTTAAACGACGCGCGCTCATGTGCTGCTAGAAAACTGTGAGAAAGATGCGAGATTGTCTTTGTAGAGGAAAGACACTCCATTCCTCCTCTACTGCAGTTAACACACATAGACAACAGCGCACTAGCGGTCAGAGAAAGAAGCAGAGTTTTAAAGCAAGTAAATGAACGGAGAGGGAGGAGATTCTCCTCTGAATCAGTCGTGGGCGGAAATAGAAACCGACTGGTCGTGCAGCAAGCTCGCTACCGCTGCCATCTAACGATGTTGCATTCAACCGGACTATAACACATCTAGGAGGAGACACAACAAAAACAGTTTTAACGTAACGCTATGAAAGACACCATATAAACTTTTTTTTTAAATTATAAATCAAAAATATTATTCATTGCACTTTATATAGGCTGCTATTCATGGTTTGAAACTTTCGTGGATATTTCAAAGTTAAAGTCGGGTTTATGTAAAACAAAGAGGAAGTAGTTTTACGTAGTTGGGCCCTGAAATTCACTTGTATTCATTGTTCACTAGACAGGGCAACAGCCAAGTTGTCAGTTTTGTACAAATATTTTTGAAACTGAAAGTAGGTACTCCAAACTACATCATTTTTAACATAAAAAATTAATCGGCCACCGGCAGCTTTGAACAATAATGATAGTATGACTTTACAAGAACTGACATTCTTCAAAAGCATGTGATACTGAACTTGTAAAATGTACGTGTGGCAACATAGACCACGTGGGTGGGTGCAGTGTTCTCGCTTTCCTCAGATTATTTTTCATTCCCATTTCCATTTCCGTAAAACGGTTCCGGTTACGAGTTAGTAGCTAGTCTCTTCCAACACGTGTGATGCTGTAGTGTGCTCTAAAAATGCTACGAGGTTGTGATTTTCTTGTAATTGTTAATTTGTGCAATTATTCAACAATGAATGGAAATGAAATCATAATATATTTTGGACAATTTAGGAAACTCAGTTTACAAGAACAGATTATTGCTATACAGAAGAGAAGGCCAACCCCAACATTACCTGGTCTTACATGTATGAATGTAGGCTAATTTGTAGCATGTTCCATTCAAGAAGGTGTCATTTAGTGTTGTTAATTTCTTTCCTCCTCTTAAGAAATATGCAGGAGCCGCCAATAATTGCAGTTGATTACAGCTCGTTTCGCGAGTATTTCCACACCGGCAGCCTACGTAGCAGCACCAGCGTCGTTCGCGCGCAGAACTGCTAGCTGTGCGGTATTATTATTATTACCTTCAACACTGGTCACAGTTCGTTGGGGAACGCGGTTAGAAAATAGTTTCATACAATAGTGATCATAATAAACGCTTACACTCACCCTAGTACATGACATAACTCGTAACAGACACATCACGCATAACGTGGCCCGCCGAAGTGGTGTGCAACTTGGATCACAGTCCTGCCCTCTATCCGCAGCATGCGGAACCCGAATCACGCAAGTGAAATGGATGGGCATTAGACACACACACACACACATTTTAGTGTATATGTAAGGCCTGTATTTGTAAATAATAGAATTTACTGTATGGGTAAGTGTGCTGTATAGACTATGCAAATATTTAAGTATGTAAAGGACACTTATTGTTAGTTTTATATTTCTTGCATTTTATCTCTCTGTTGGGTCAACGAGCTTGTTGCCACACTTCTCAGACTACGCGAGCTGATATAGTAGATGTGCAGTAAATCTATTCTCACGTTTACTTATCGGAAAGGGCCAAGCCTAGTTCTTATTAAACGAACTACAATATTTAAAACAATAGGCTATTTAAGTTAATTGTAGCAAATATTCACGCTCTACTCACTATATGATTTTACCTGTATTATACCAGTAGTTATGCTCGACCATGCCGAAATGTAGTAATTATACACCTGGTAGCAGTCCTTTAATGCATGTCATTAAAGTACACCTACTCATTAAAGTACAGATGTTCAGCCAATGACAAGTCAGCTTACAGATGTTCAGCCAATGACAAGTCAGCTTTGCACCGTTATAAAACCGCAAGTATCGATTATTCTCGGATATGCAATCGAAAGATAATTAGTGAAAAGTCACGGAGGCTGGAAATCCAATACTGTCGCAGAAGGTTATGTTCTGTTACTATAATAATTAGAGTTAATTGTAAATAATATTCAAATAAATTCATTTTGTCATCTCGTTTTTCAATTCTAAATCAATTTTCAGATTATACCAGAGTAATGTTCATCTTATTCTGTGCCAAGGTCAATGAAATTCGGCTTCGGAAAAAATCAATACTTTCGCGTCTGCGCACATCTCACAATTCAGGTCAGTTCGCACATAACCATAATTTTGAATACTTTCAAGTTAGAAATATGGTCGAGCATAAAAAGCCGTATGAAACTTGCCTATAATGGTAATTAAGACGCTCGTATGAAAATTATGAAACTCGCTTGCGCTCGTTTCATAAACAATCATACTTGCGTCTTAATTACTACCATTATAGGCTCGTTGCATAATGTACTATTTATCAATGTACGGCTATACCGTTAGAATCGTCCTATAGTGAAATCATTGTCCTCTGATTGAAGTTCTGGCTGATAAGTACATCTATTATCAGGCAATACATTTCACTTGACGATATGTGTCAGGGGAAGAACAATTGTTTGTGTGCATCTGAAGTCTGATTAGTGTAATATGTAGATAGTGGGCGATGTATGCAATGGAGGGGGAAAGGAACTGGCCACAAACCCCTTTATCTCCTGGCCTAGTTGCCTCATACGTTGCTGCCTTCTTGGTATCACTTGTGGCGTTCAGACCTGTCTTCGGACAGTTGACTAAACAACAGTGACGTCATAGGTATTAAGGATTGTGTTGTTTTCTTTTGTGGTATTTGAAAACAGGCTATTTTTAGTAGCGATCTGCCCCTGTTAATGGTAACGAATCAAATGGCTAAATGGATAGGTATTGAAATAAGGAAAATAAATATCACAAATAAATCCGCAACACAAAATAATGAATACGTACATAAATAAACACATGGAAAAGAAACCGCGCAGCTGTTCTTGCCCAGTAGCCTACCTCAAATCCAGTGACGTTGCCGGGGTCAGAACCAAAGATTTGCTCCACAGGTCCGTCTTGTGGCCTCCTCAAGGTCACCACACTCTGAGGAATCCGAGCAAGAACTGGTCATTCGGGATCTCGGAGCACCTCTAAACTCACAACAGCACGTGACGCAACGACCGGATCGCAGTCACTCATCGGTGCCTTGCGGAGTTCCCGTCAGCTGATGGGGCGGTATTGGGGTCGAATGTTAACGCGAAAACGAGGGGTGAGGGAAGAATTATCTGTAGTAATGTCACGAGAGGTCTGAGATTTCCCGATAAATCCAAGAACGAAGCGAGTAGATTATCTGGACAATCTCAGACCTCGAGTGACATTTATTAGGACTATTTCGTGAATGAAATAAAAATATAAATAATATCTCCCTAAAATTCGCTCACAAATTGTTGATAATTGTATATTTACGAATACTTAACCTATTCAGACATTGTGAAGTTGAGATAGATTGAATATCGATTACTGTAATAAAGAAATGCGATGTTATTCAGTAATGCCAATTGCGAAAAGCAAAATACAGGTTTAACAATGTTAACTACATGTACTGCACTTTTCTCTTATTATAGGCTAATAGAAATACGTTTTCATTGTCTGCTGAAATAATATAATTTAAACATTTATATTATAATTACAAATAACCTGATTAATACATTAATTAAAAAAAGAATTGTTGAAAACGCAGTTATCAAATCTGAATGAAGGAGTGTAATTTTTTCAGATAACCTACAATGGACATGGAATTGGAAGATGAAATTGTGGAAGTGGAATTTCACACTTTATTTAGTACTTCGTCGTTACATTACACACTACACCGAGAACTAAAAAACTATGTAATATTGTGTGGAAACAGCTATATAGCAATGCATATCTATTCACACTACAGCGAGACATGTTGCTAAATAGTGCACCCATCTCTGTATAGATACTTAAAACACGTTTTTATTAAGCCATAAGGAAGGCAGTTTGATCAAAGACCTTGTATATAATACAAGGTCTTTGGGTTTGATATGCGCTGATGTTACATAAATTTGAACATCTGACTTTCTATTAATTGTTTAATTTCATTCACGTAGTACAGATTTTATAGGTTACAATTAGGTTAGTTACCTGTGGGCGCGGGACCATGTGTCAGCTTGCCTTATTTCGACCGTTACTTCGTGCTACAGGAAAGCATTTTCCATAGATCGACAAACGCATTCTCGCTGTAGTTTGTAACGGGACTGAAGCTGCATCTACACAGTTCAACTTTCCATGCATGTAAGCACGCAGTCTGGAAATGGTATTGAAATGATCAAGTTTAAAACGTACGTTAAATTAAGATGCATAAAGATTTTGTGTCTACATGGTGCGCCGTTTTGAACGTCGTCTTCACTGCGTAAATATATTAATTAATATTAGCAATCAATCTTGCATTCATTGCTTGAATGGGTAAAGTTGAAAGAACAGTTTAACCGTGTATATGCATCTTAATGGATACATGCTCATCAATTTACGGGGAAACAGTTGGCGACACCGACTAAACAAAAGAACGACCATGCGATAAATTGATAGCGATAATTCTAGCTGCAAATATTATCGCGATGTTTGACTGTGATTGGTTGGAATTCAAAATTTAATTACACTTCATTGGTCGAAAATAGAATGACGTTACATAAACGAAATAATCTGAAGAAAACCTTTATTCCTTGCATATAGCACGGGTCAACGATTGAACCCCGTTCTCATTAAAGGTGGCGAAGTTTTATCGACTGCCAGTAATTATTAACGTATTATTTAACACAGGTCAGCTGCAGCGTAACGAAATAGGCTAACTTGGAGCTGTTACAGAAGAATGCCCAATTACATTGTAACTTCGATATCCTCCCACACCACAGACGGGACTGATGTCTGATTTGTGTTGCGTTATTTCATGATCAAAATATGAAAGTGAGAGATGAATGACTTTGTGTACACACGATTCCGTAAGGTACACATTTTTTATTACATACTTGCATATTTGTTACTTATATTGTTAAAATAATCTTTACGACTTTATGAGCCATGTTAATTTTCATTTGTTTTTATTTACGTAAACATTGATGCACAATGGGGTCAACACAAAAAATATTTCCGTGCACAATACACGCTATACTAACATTGATTTGGAATGATTTATTAAATAATGCCTTGTAGACTAATTTAGAAATATGTTGTTGTTGTTTTCTAATGCCAGGCGTTTGACAATAAAGTCATTTGACCTCTTGCACTCCAATATTTTTCAAAGATATTACTGTATCATAGTCAGCCACTGAAGCACAGATTTTGAGGTGTTCTGAATCCATTTCTTGATTTCAGTTGCACAATGGGCAGTTAAGGGACTGATATATTCCAATTCTATGCCGGTGTTTGGCCAAACAATCATGGCCTGTTGCCAATCTAAATGCAGCTACAGACGATTTTCGTGGTAAATCGGGAATTAACTGTGGATTATGATGCAGAGACTTCCATTTTTTCCCTTGAGATTGTGTTATCAAATTTTGCTTGTTGAAGTCTAAGTATGTAGATTTAATAAATCTCTTCACAGAGTAATACGTAAATTTAGTAACAGGTCTGTAAGTAGCAGTGCTGCCCTTCTTTGCTAAAGCTACCGCATTCTCGTTTCCCAGGATTCCACAAATTTAGAAATATGTTAAATGACTTGTCCTTGCATCAAAAAAGGATCCTCCCGGCGCCAAATGATTGTATTTTATTTACGGCATTTGGATACAATAGCAATTAAGAAACATGTTAAAGAAATTATCCCTGCACCAAAAACGGATTCTTCGTGGAACAAATGATCGCATTCATGGTTTCATCTTGTATTTTATGAAGTTGCTATGACTGTGGTTGTCTATTGTTAATTGCTTTTATTCGTGACATTAAGTCATGATTCATGGCCAGACAGCGGATTTTGTATTCCGTTACTGAGCGTTAGGTGTACGCTCCCTCTGTTCGCCAGGGACGTGACGTCTTGTCGCTGTGCAGGGCCCGATAATCCGCTGTCTGCTCATGAATGGCCGAGTATGTAAGGGTATGGATCGGGGTTTGGGATGGCCCAAAAGCCGCCAATCTTCCTAAAGATGTTGTTTTCCTAAATAATTATTATCCAGTATGGAGTGTTGTCTATTATACAGAACTGTAGTCCACACCTGTGGAGTAACGGTTAGCGCGTTTAGCCGCGAAACCAGGTGGCCCGGGTTCGATTCCCGGTCGGGGTAAGTTACCTGGTTGAGATTCCTGGGTTTTCCCTCAACCCAATATGAGCAAATGCTGGGTAACTTTCGGTGTTGGACCCCGAACTCATTTCACCGACATTATCACTTTCATCTCATTCAGACGCTAAATAACTTAAGATGTTGATAAAGCGTCGTAAAATAACTGACTAAAATAAAATAAATACAGAGCTGTAGCTATTAAGTATGATTATAAATTTGAAGTGAACACATCGTGTCTCTAGTGTGATATGTTACAAATTTTTAAATTTTCTATTATTGAAGTATGTTTCTCCTTGATTTTTTACCTCTGGGGTTATTTAAGTCGTATATCGACCAGAAGAAAATCCAGGTCTTACACCATTTGCAGGCCTATATCATCAATGTCTGTCATCATGTGATGCTGGACACATTGTAGAATGTGTGTCGGAACTGGTTGGATCACCTTTACCTATGTCTGACTCTCGAAGGCTGCCACATTATGTGACATTCTATTTTCAAATAATATTTCCTATGTATGGAGGCTTTTGGGACACACTGTACACTATTCCGTCAACATCTCTCTATTCCCTCATTATTCCATAGTGTTGCCCGAACGCTGGCTGATGAAGTATGTAGTTGTTATTAGTTATTAGACATTAGTGATACTGTAAATATTATGTAAAGTTAAAACAGACCAGAGGAACTGGATTGTACCGTTACTGCAATTAACAGGATATGTGATTTGATTGACAATAAATAGGCTACATACAAATGCAATACCTACCAGTGCATCCCTGATACAGCGCAAAATTTTTAAATATTAAATTTGTTATTTGAAAACGACAGAGATTTCTGAATTACAACCTGCACAATCTGCGTCACTCGGCTTATAATATTGTTTTTATTTTCTCTACCATTTCCTAAAGGTACATCAGTTGTTCATAGATTTCAAAAAGGCAAATGGCTTGGTTAATAGAGAAGTTTTATATAATATTCTTATTGAATTTGGTATTCCCAAGAAACTACTTCGATTAATGAAAATGTGTCTTCGTGAAACTTACTGCAGAGTCCGTATAGGCCAGTTTCTATCTGATGCTTTTCCAATTCACTGCGGTCTAAAGCAGGGAGATGCACTATCACCTTTACTTTTTAACTTCGCTCTAGAATATGTCATTAGGAAAGTTCAGGATAACTGACAGGATTTTGAATTGAAGGGTTCAGAACCATAGTGGGCCAAGCGCCATTTATTAAAACCGTAGAAAACAAGTGTTAAAATGAAATTATTACCATAATCCAATGGGTACATATAGCAAGTAATGTAAAATAACTTATACACATTAAAAATAATGGTGTCACTCTGCATTAAACTATGGCATTCACTTAACTTTAACCCTTACTTTCTCTGTTTTTAATAAATGGAGCTTGGCCCACTATGGCTCTGATCCCTTCAATTGAACGGGTTACATCAGCTGCTTGTCTAAGCGGATGACGTGAATATGTTAGGAGAAAATCCACAAACGATTAGGGAAAACATGGGAATTTTACTGGAAGCAAATAAAGCGATAGGTTTCGAAGTAAATCCCGAAAAGATAAAGTATACGATTATGTCTCGTGACCAGAATGTTGTACGAAATGGGAACATAAACATTGGAGATTTATCCTTCGAAGAGGTGGAAAAATTCAAATATCTTGGAGAATCAGTAACAAATATAGCCTAAATGACACTCGGGAGGAAATTAAACGCAGAATAAATATGGGAAATGCCTATTATTATTCGATTGAGAAGCTTTGCCATATAGTCTGCTGTCAAAAATCTGAAAGTTAGAATTTATAAAACAATAATTATATTACCGGTTGTTCTGTATGGTTGTGAAACTTGGACTCTCACTTTCAGAGAGATTAAGGGTGTTTGAGAATAATGTTCTTAGGAAAATATTTGGGGATAAGAGGGATGAAGTTACAGGAGAATGGAGAAAGTTACACAACGCAGAATTGCACGCATTGTATTCTTCACCTGACATAATTAGGAACATTAAATCCAGACGTTTGAGATGGGCAGGGCATGTAGCACGTATGGGCGAATCCAGAAATGCATATAGAGTGTTAGTTGGGAGACCGGAGGGAAAAAGACCTTTAGGGAGGCCGAGACGTAGATGGGACGATAATATTAAAATGGATTTGGTGTGATATGATGATAGAGACTGATTAATCTTGCACAGTATAGAGACCAATGGCGGGCTTATGTGAGGGCGGCAATGAACCTCAGGGTTCCTTAAAAGCCATTTGTATGTAAGTACCTAAAACTAAGCCTTCACTTACCGAAAAGGATTCGTTCGGCGCTATCGGATTTTTAGTATAGCACTGCTCACTTGTCTTCATTTCCAAATTGATCATCTAATAGTGTTGTTATTTACCACTAATGTGAAAGTATTGCTTCCTTGTAGTGTTCTGGTCTAAATCTGGAAATAGAAATGCGTAACTCTGAGGAGAATGTGTTTTTATTAGCTTTGGAAGAAGAAGTAACAAACTAAGCTTCGTGCTGTCCATTTCATTTATGCCTTCAATATTAGCACGATTGGAAACTTCAGGCCTACAATCGATATATGTATTATCATGGCTTCCTTTAATTAGATCTTGAACTATATGGAAATGTATCTACATTTTTCTGGCCAGGATCTGAACGAAATCCGCTCATGCGTACAAAGGCGGATAATACTCCATTTAAATTGATACAAAGAATAAAATCCAAACACGCCGAACGAATCCGTTCCGGTTAGTGAGCGCCTTACTTTAATACAGGGCCGGGCATGAGAGCGGCTCCGTATAGCCGACCAGAGCTGCTCTCGCTCTGCAAGGCACTTCAATTCCAAGCCAGAGCAGAACGCTCACGCAGTGGCGGACTCGCATTACAGCTACCTTCCCTGCAGTAATATAACAAGAGCCACGGTTGTTCTGGTCATTCAGTATGTGGGTACATAATAGTTTATAAGGATATTACATCAATCCATTGTACAGTACAGACTATAACACTCTTATTAATTTAATGAAATAAACTTCGCTCTATGCACACACACAAATCATTAGGCTTACATACATATCCCATACGCACATACTGCAATATCCTCACCACGGTTCTACGAAACAGGCGTATGGCTTCCAGTCCTCTATTTGCTGTGGACAAGGTTCAGTATAATTAAACATCGCTTGATGAATTGACCTTTGCAATTTCGTGGCAAATTTTGTAGCTAATTCTCAACGCTCTAATAAGGTGAAAAAGGCAACACCAACTACAACAAAAATAACCAACAAAATAAAAATAATAAATAAACAAAAAATCTCTAGCCGATTCACTAAATGCACTATTATCATCCTGTTAAAACATAATATAATATAATATATAATATGATATATAATATAATATAATATAATATAATATAATATAATATAATATAATATAATATAGGCCTATCATGAACTGTAATATACTATACTATGGTATAACATAATACTTGTATAATTTAAAATTATATATTACTAAATGTATAATAACTTATAATGAAATATAAATATCAAATAGAATCTCTAATATAATGTACCTGAGAAACATTTTTTTTAAGTTGTTGCATTAATTTATGGCGTTCATTACCAACATATTTGTCATATTCAGTAGCATGTTGTAAAGAATAATGTCGTTGAATATTGAACTTCTTAATCAGTTGGAGTGTTTTATGCCAAATTAAACACTTTGCTAATCCACTGCTCTCTACCAAAAAGAACTCCTCCTCCCATGATACATTAAAAGCATTGGGAGTAGCGGGCATCTTTAGTGTATGTGCGGAAGCTCCGTCTTCAAAGTTCGCCATCATACTGCAGAGTCACCACTGCACCGACACTGAATGACGTACAGTATGCATACGTCACAGCGCCCGCAAGACCCGCTCTTTAAAGCACACAGCGCTCATTTCTCAGAATCACGTAATGTGCCCAGCCATGCCTTAATACGTCTGAGAAACCCGTTCACGACTTACGTAACGCGTATGCGTGCGTGCGTGAGTATTTACACACATAACTTCTCGACCCTGGACACCGCAAGTAACAATAGCAACACATAATCGACTCATTATAATCAATTTCATCAATTCATAGTATTAACTAAAGAAACAATAGAACTGGATAATTATTTCTTACATATTATTATGTATCTCGCTCTCAATTCTCAAATTAGCTTGCTAATTTCACAGTTTACGACACGCTATTACCTTCTACGTTTAAGTTTTCATTGTAAACGAGACCCAACACTTCGTAAGTCAAATTCCGAGCGACTGGCGGAACGGAATGTTATCAGAAGACGGTCAGCGTCTGGTGCAAGCACCACAACATGCTCCTTCCTAACTATGAGCCCCGGATCTACACCCAGTGGACATCATTAACATAGAAACACACGGCTCCACGGCCTTCTGGAATCAGTGAAACATCCAACTGCTTAGCGTGGATTTGCCAAGACCTCCAAACTTCATTGAGTTCGAATATCTTATAGAGAATAAAATTGTGGGAATTTTTGTGTTTGCAAGATTGCAAATCAACGTTACGTTCGTTCCTGTGTACGTGTGAGATAATTTGGCTCCCTTTAATAGAGGTCTTATCAAACTGAATGTCGTTAAAATCATATTATACAGAGTGAATTTAAAAGATAAAGTCAACCGGTGAGGAGTTGATTAAGGATATTATGCAGCAGCCGTGGCAAAAATATAACTCACGAGCACATTGTGGCTCGCAGTGATAGCTGTGCATTTCGCTTGCTTCTAACCTCCGCCAACCCCCACCCTCTCACTCACTGGAGTCAAACTCCGTTCCATTTGTATTTGTCTCTGACCTGCGAGTGGCGTATCGTCGCAATGTCTCTCTCGAAACCATGTACCTCTACAAAAACGAAAGTTTCAAGTAAGATGGGAGGACGCATTTTTTTGCTGCCAATATGATGAGCATATTAAATGTATGATTTGTTCACAAGTATTACTAGGAAAACGGTTGTATAACATAAAACGGCATTATACTAAATGTTACTCATGAAACATTAAAAGGTTAAGTGTTGTTGTTATTATTATTATTATTATTATTATTATTATTATTATTATTATTATTACTATTTCGAGTCTACATCTGTGGAGTAACGGTCAGCGCGTCTGGCCGCGAAACCAGGTGGCCCGGGCTCGAATCCCGGTCGGGGCAAGTTACCTGGTTGAGGTTTCTTCCGGGGTTTTCCCTCAACCCAATACGAGCAAATGCTGGGTAACTTTCGGTGCTGGACCCCGGACTCATTTCACTGGCATTATCACCTTCATTTCATTCAGACGCTAAATAACCTAGATGTTGACACAGCGTATTTCGATCCTTTTTCAGCAGATGTACGAATAATGCGGTTAGGTCTTCAATTTTAACTCACAGACTTACAATATAATGTTACAATGAAAGCTAGATGTAAGGACTTGACAAATGTTGAACTTTTCAAATCTTTGGCAAAAAATAAATATCCGAAGCTTCATTCTTTCGCTTGCTCTGTTGTTCGCTACAACTTAAGTTTGTGAAAAATTATTTTCAACAATGAAAATAGTAAAAACCTAATTTAGATTACGGCTGACAGACAAATACCTTCGTCATCAACTACGACTGGCAGTAAGTGACATAATTCCTGATTTTGTAACTCTGTCACAGAGACATTCTGAAGACAGTTAATTTTAGGTTGTGATAATGTGTCCCATGTTTTGTTGTTCATTTCTTTCTTAGTTACACGTACTAAACATTAGTTTGTAACCTTGTACTGTATAAAATTATATTTGAGTGCCTGACGTAAGGAAAATGAAAATCCGTTAACAAGTCAGACAGTTGCTTCACTTCCCCTTCGGGTGTCCGCCTCCCTCCATAGGTGCTATCACAGTCTAATATATACAGTCGCGCAACTTCAACACTTTTTTTGCCAACATTCACGACACTAGCGCTCATGCGGCAGGCAAGGCACTGGTCATAGGGTTGATACAGCCAGCACGTGCTTTAAAGGTATGCGAGATGTTACAATAACGTTTTAATCATGCGTCGGAATAAAGGCAATGTGTGCAATGACGAAAATTGCAGTAACAACAAGTTTAAATTTCCGAATTTGTCGTTCTTCAGATTCCCTAAAGACCAAGAGAAAATCATAACTCAGTCATAACCTATAATCCACGCTGTAGGTAGCCTACGTATTGTGTTCTATAAAACATTTATTAGTTATCAGTTACCTATTTGTATGTCAGGAAGGAGAGTTTAAATAAAAACAAAGTAATTAATACCTGTTACAGTATATTATTGTTTGGAGAGATCATGTGTAAATGTTTAACCATTCCGATTTTGGATAATGTATCTACAGTTTTTAATGCAAGTAATGCCATAATTTTTGTATTCGTGTTTTTTTTTTCTTTATATTTTTCAAAAGTTGAATGTTATATTGCATTCAAGTAGGGACTGTGGTGTTGATTTTTTCAAGAATTCATGGCGTATTATAATCCTTTTGCAAAATATTCACTTCTTGAATAAATCCAGACTGTGTCGATAAATTTCTGATGTGTTGGTGTAGATTCATGTGGCAGACGTATTAAGTTCTAAAGAAATAAAAGGGCCTCTTTAAATTTAATATAAAAGGCAATCTTTTCTGTAATAATTTGCATGACTGTTATTGGTGTTGATTTTACATTACCAGTGATTATTTGAGCCGTTCAGAGCAGAAGTGGTATAAGTCAAAATTAGGTAATTAGGTTTAAAGTAAAAATTCTGTAAAATACAGCGCAAAGTAGCAATTAATATATCCTTCGTGCTATTCACTGACTACTAATAGTTTAAATAAATTCAATATTAACTGCTACTTTGCGCTGTATTTTACAGAATGTTTACTTTAACCCTCATTACCATTTTTGACTTACACCACTTCTGCTCTGAAAATAAAATTAGGCCTACATTTTCTGAGTTAACTGAAGTTACAATTTTTTCAACAAAGTTGTGTATTCATTTGTTCTCACCTACGTCATAATAACAGTAAGTGCATGTAAATTACGTATTATATAGGTAGGGTAAGTTAAAATTAAGCTTATGTGTGAAAACTGGAAATGTAATGTAAAATGCGGTAAACTTTCCATAAAAATTTAGACCATAATATCAGCACTATTAGCGACTCAAAATAATAATAAAAAAAATTGAAAAATAATGAACTTCATAATTCAATATCTGTCAAATTAAGGTTTAAATCTTCCCCTTTTTTATTTTTAAGTTTACCTCAGCGGCCGAGTTTACCCCAATTTGCGATATGGAAAATAGTTAATTTCTCAGGAAATAGGGAGAGGAGTTCACCACGCGATGTATCCTACGAGATATGCCCAACAATTTTGACTCTTGTCACAGGAAATATAGAGTTCCAATGGTTTATAAATATATTTAGGAATGAATTGAATTAACCGTCCACGTACAAACAATTATATTATTTCAAACCATGATACGTGATCAGGGCCATGATTCAGTTGTAAGGAGCAGAAAGAATTACGTTTATTCCTAGCTTCTGAAACTTGTAGATTAACTGCGTGTGAAATTCTTCCAGGATTCTAAAGCAGAATTAGTAAGAACCATATACACTTATTGTATAGCATAAAAATATAAAATAAATTACGCAAAACCCGTTTTCTGATGTGTTATCATATGTCGTGTGCACACTTTTAACTTGCCTGCCGCTAGAGGGCTACTGTCGCGCCAGCTGTTAAATGTTGGCATATTTTATACGTATGAGTTGCGTGACTGTATCTATTAGACTGTGGGTGCTATCCACGTTGCAGGTTACACCAGCGAATAGGGATTATAAAGAATGGACACTGAGCGAATTTTCCTGTGTTTTGTTTCTCTGTGCGCCAGCGGCTAGTCCCACTTTCAAGCGCTAGAGGTAGTGTAATCGAGCATACGCTAAGATAATAATTGAGAATAGAATTAAGGCACAGGATCCAAACATCGCCTACCTTATTGCATAATCCAGTAACGCTTTGCTTCAAATAAATTCAAGTTAACAGCTTTTCCTTATTTCTCAGTGACAAACTAGTTGTAATAATAATATTTTATATTTCAGATATCATAAATTATATTATAAAATAATATAATACATCATAAAATTAAGTATCGAATTCGTTTAATATTTGTATATAATATAATATAGGTATATGGTTTTACTTCCCGTAAGAGTTTTGTTTTTCCATTTTCAGCGCTATCAAATCATTACATATTTTAATTGTTGTTGGGGTCAACGTCTGAACTCTCATTATAAAGGAACTCTAGAGTCTAGACATTACAGTTAATGAAGGATTTATTATTTTATGGATCCAATTTATTTTGAGTACATAATGTACCTAAATGTATTAATTATATGTGTTATATTTCCGCTGTGTCGACTGCTAGCTGGTGTGATGTCAGCGCCAACTCTAGGGAGAAAGCAGAATCTGACGTTCTAGCTGGCTTGAAGGTCATTGAAATCGGTCCGGCTACATCAAAGGTACCGACGCGAAGTGTCCATTCTTTATAATCCCTATTCGCTGGTTACACGGTGGCTCGGCGCACGATGACATTTTCGCCACGGCTGCTGTACATACAGTAGCGTGCAAATTAATCCGAACACGACATATTTTTACATTTTCTGTCATTGTTGGCCTCACAGCTGCTCATATCGCTTTAATTGACATCTGTAGTACGTGTAATTCCATTGTTGAAGATCTGTCATTATTTTTTTTAATAATATGTGACATTTTGCCTGTCGTTTTGTACTTATAAGCATTTCAGTTGTGTTGAAGACTTAATACTGCAATCCTGTATACATTCTGTCGTCTTCACAAATGGATACAACTCCACGAAAACGGTCTAAAATTATAACATTAGCAGAGCATTCTTCTATGACACAGAGGCAAATTGCTGCAGAATGTCACATCGGTTTGGCTACTGTTAATTCGATCATAAAACGATACAGGGATACTGGATCCATCACACCCCAGAAAAAAGGAAACTGTGGCCGGAAAAGGAAGACTTAACCTGCAGATGATCGTTTAATTGTCAGGAAAAGTAAATCAAATCCTAGACTAACTGCTGTCGACTTAACCCGCGAGTTAATGGCTACCACTGGGGCGAATATTCACGTCACAACAGTGCGGCGTAGGCTTTTGGAAGCTGGACGAAGGGCTCGTAAGCCTATTAAGAAGCAACTGCTAACCCCTGTTATGTGCAAAAAACGCTTAATATGGGCAAAATTACATCAACACTGGACAGTGAATGACTGGAAGAATGCACTTTTTTCCGATGAGTCTCATTTCGAGGTCCACGGCCACCGTGTTTCTTACGTACGGAAAGGATCCGAAAAAGTAACAGCAGCTCATTTCCAACAATCACCCAAATACCCCCCTAAAGTAATGTTTTGGGGTTGTTTTACACATGAAGGGCCTGGAGCATTAATACCTATCAAGGGAATGATGAATTCTGACAAATATATTCACTTATTGGAAACCAGAATCGTACCCCAGCTGCAAAAATCATTTCCGGATGGCAGAGGTGTGTTCCAACAAGACCTGGCACCATGCCATACGTCTCGAAAAACTACAGAATTCCTCAACAAGAAGAATATTCAAGTACTCCCCTGACCAGGCAACTCACCCGACATCAACCCCATTGAGAACTTGTGGTCAATTTGCAAAAGAAGAACGCAAAAAATGGACTGTTCTACAAAGGAGAAGATGATTTCTGCCCTCATTGGTGTATGGTTTCGCGATGAAGAAATGAAGAATATTTGTGGGAAATTAGTGGAATCCATGTGAAATCGTCTCAGAGCTGTTATTAGGAACAAGGGAGGCCACATAGATTACTGAGGTATGTCTTAGATCCTTTTTTATCCCGTTTGAGTGTTTTTGCATAAGTAATTACGTTGTTCGGATTAATTTGCACGCTACTGTAGCTATCTGGGGGAAGACATCTATCTCAACACAGCTTCTGACTGAAGGGAACACAGAGAGACCAACATTCATGGCACCTGGTAATTCTTCTTGTGCCAATGCTCGACTATGGCAAGCTCCCGTGTCGCTGTCCTCCTTGGGGCGTGGCGGGGCGGGGAGGTTCGCCTGGTGTCGTCATTCATGCAACTTGTCTACAGGGTCGTAGTAATTCCGCTCAATTGTCCCACATCAGTAAAATTAAGCATGACGCTAGCTAGGCGCTTAAAGCCCTTGCAATTAGTGCAGGAAGTTGTAATGTGAGATAATGACGGACGCGGCGTCTGCAGGCCTCAGCGTGCGATGGAATGCAATTCTGCTCAGAGAGAACGCACCATGAGCAGGGTTCGAATCCCGCATACTTACAGTAGGACTTGATTTCAAGGAAGCGGTTCTATCAGTGTATTACAACTTCTTCTACAATCATGGTCGTCTGATTTTCAATGATCAGCATTGGCAAATAAGTAATTGCATTAGACCAGCGTTTCTCAAACTTTTCTGAAGTGGGGACCACTTTTTTAAGTCAGAACAGTTCCGCGGACTTACTTTTGTTCCCTTCGAAAGAAAATTCATCATTTTTGTAGCATATTTTAATACCAGTATACTTGTATTTTAAAAGTGCTGGTAAGCTTAAGTCCGAGATCGTCACATACATTGAGTCGATCTTGGAAATTGTTTTTATTAGAGTTAGTGATGAAAACTCTTTCCTCACACGGATACGTAGAAGCAAACTGAATTATAATCTATAAACCACCATTGTACAGTTCACTATATTCTCTTTTCACTTCTGATGAGGTCCAGAAATTAACCATACCTTCCGCTTGGAATTTCATTTAAGTCCGTTCTCATTCGATAGTTCAATTAACTGTTCTCTTTCACTCAATGAAAGTTTGTTAGTTTCAATATCGCAATGAAAGGGATCACGAACCCATGAAAATTCATCATATTTACTTGGAAAATAAATTTAAAATTGTGACCTCAGAGTTTCAAAATGCGAACATCGTATGTCACTGCATAATTCTTTTCCAATAACGAAATAATTTTCAACCAAAAAAGACTCTAGCGCTGGAAATGATGGAAAAGTCCTTTGTTTTACGCAACTGACCCACAAACCAAGTTTTCTCTCGAACCCCTATATTTTCTCATGCGCATTGAGAACAGTCAAAGAATTACCTTGTAGACAGAGATTTAGTTCGATTAGTTTTGAGAGTACATTTGAAAGCTATGCCAATGTACTTAGCCACATGTCATCAACTAATGTGCAGGGAAAAGATGGCGAGAAACACCACGTTCATAGTGCTTTAAATCGCTCTTTTGTTGCTGAGAGTAGAGTGGGAATTCAGTAGACGAGTAGGGTAATAAATTTCATAAAATCTCAGTACTGGGAGAAAAAGTGAAAGGCAATTATTGACATGTGTCATTTACAAACTCTGAGATTTTCAGCTATAGTGCGATACGCAATTCGTTTGAATTTTATTTTTTCTTCTGTCCTTTTTGAAGGACCACAAGGGCAGACCTCGAGGACCACAGGTGGTCCGCGGACCATAGTTTGAGAAACGCTGCATTAGATCATCTCCGCGAGTCGTGGCATTATAGGATTCTCATTCTTATTTTGTGTGTAATGTAGGACGAATTTCCTTACAGACAAAAGTGGCAGCAACAGAGAGAAAAATGTAGCATTTAAAATTCATTCCTTGGCAGAATTAGAAGTAATTGCAACAGTTAAGCTGTAGTTTTAACGCCGCGAGGAACATGTGTGGCTTACAAGTAAATATTCTGATGGGAGCAGATAAAAAAGTTATTTTTTTTTCTTTCACCATGTTAATAATGTCATAAGAAGTGCTTTTACTCGTACAAATTTTGACTACTCGACCGCAATTACGGAACCGTAAAAAACATAAGTTCACCAGGGGCCGTTAACAGAAAGGAAACACAATTCCATTGGAAAAATTTATTGGGACAGACTGAGCAATTGTTGAACTATTTTTAACATATTTCCCATCACATCTGTCATATCATGGGATCGACAGAGAGGTGCAGATGGCTGTCAAACGCTGGTTCCGATCCCAGGCGGCTGAATTTAAGACACAAAGATACAAAAATGGATCCCATGGTATTACAAATGTCTCAATTCCAGTGGGGGATACGTTGACAAATAGCGCAAGAATTACTGTACCTGTTTCAATAAATCTGTCCATGCAATTGTGCTTTTTTTCTGTAAACGGTCCTGGACGGCCTCGTAATTGAGGTCGAGTGGCCAAAATTTGTATATTCACAAACCTGAAGAACAGATGTACTGGTACAAATATTCAATGACTGCTACACCATTCTTCCCAAAACGCTCTCATATAGATTTGTCGAATTGAAAAATTCCTGCACTTCGCCAACAATGAGGACTACGACCCGGAAACCCACCCAGATCTGAAATTGAATGAAGTCTGGCCTATTTTTCGGAATCTTGAAGACAAATACACTCCCGACAGAGATGTCACCATCGAAGAGAGCCTGTTGATTTATAAGGGACGACTAGGGTGGATACAGTATATATCACTAAAACGAGCCAGGTTTGGGATAAAGACATAGCTCTGTGAATCTAAGAGCGGATACGTTTAGTCCAGTATAATTTACGCTGGAAAAGGAACCGTTCTTGACAACGACTACAAGGATATTCCGATGTCTAGTCAAGTAGTCATGACACTCAAAGTCTTTACTTGGCCGGGACTATTGCCTTACAACTGACAATTTTACACGTTACCCCAGTTATCCAACATGCATTTCACACACTACAGACACTTACGGGGCTGTGAGAATGAGTAGGAAAGAGATGTCACCAGGAATGAAGAGAACAAAGCTGAAGAAGAGTGAAACTGCGGCCTTCCCTTCCAGAGGGGCAAGAACATTACCCTCAGGTTGAAGGATAAAAAAGATGTGGTGCTTCTTAGCACAATATACAGCGCTGAGATGGTCGTCATCAAGGATGATTTGAAGCCGAAAATGGTGGTCGACTATAACAACTCAATGGGAGGAGTCGACGAGGTACACCAGCACTTGGCAGCTTATCCTGTCCCGCGAAATAGTGGAGAGCGATATTATAAAAAGATCTTCTTTCATCTTCTCGAGTTGGCCCTGTGGAATTCCTACGTTTTGTATACGATATCTGAAGGCAGGAAGACACCCTTGGACTATCGAATGGTGGTAATTCGTAAGATTTTCGAAAAATACACCCCGAATGTCCTATCACTCAAGGCAGGATAGCCAGGAAAATCGCCCAATTCACTTTGGCTTACAGGTAGACATTCTCCAGAAGTTATTCCACGATCTCTGAAGAAGAACAACCCAACCAGACAGTATTTCATGTGTAGTATTGCGAGAGACTCAAAATACAATCATTTTCGACACAACAGCAGATACTACTGTCCGAAATGCAATGTGCCACTGTGCGTAATACCCTGCTTTCGAGTCTATCACACGACAAAGAACATTTAACGCCTTGATAACAGCACTGGTATTGTACCTCATAAATTAATCCATAAAAAACGTAAGTTGGTAATTAGTTCAGGAGAAAATCAAAGTGGGACAACTACCAGAGCTGGAATCAAGGTGCATGAGATAACTCGGGATAATAATTTAGGTATGAATGTATGTCTATTTCATTGTGATTTTTTAGCTATGTAAGAAAATTAGTGATGTACAGTGATTCTGCATTATTAAATGACCTCTATAAATCCGTGGCGCTACAGCCCGCGAAGGGCCTAGACCGACCAGCCGGCTGCTGGCCTCACGCCCACATGCCGAAGCAGAGGTGGACGATCATCCAACCAGACTGGAGGTATCGTGTGGTTAGCACAATGATCCCGTTTAGCTGGTATTCGCAACCGGATTTCGCTACCTATGGTAGCTCCCCAAGTGCATCACGATGCTGGGTGGGCACCGGTCCCATACACTGGCCGAAATTTCATGAGAAAATTTCTTCCCCCATGAGGACTCGAACCAGCGCGCATTCCGTAACGCGAGTCCTAGGCAAGATGCCTTAGACCGCGACGCCACGGCGCGGGACAAATGACCTCTATACGAAAATAAAAATAAAAATATATGACACTTTTTTTCACAAAACTGGTAAAATATATAGTAAAGGAAGAGGTGAAATATGTATTAATGTAATTTGTAATAAAATTTCAAATATACACTCAGTAAGTATTCAATATTGATACTAAACAGTGCTTAGTAACATTTAATTATACAATTACCGAACTACGCCTGATGATCAATAACTTAAAAAAGGCAGTGGAGGCTCACATTCTTATCTTGCCCGGGGTCTCACGGATTGTAGCGCCACCACTGGACATGATAGAGATGAATTGTTACGAAAAACATAAAAGTATAATAAGAAAATATGTCATTCTTAATCTTCGTGACATCGATTTTTTGCGATAAAATGGAGAATGATGTTAGATGATGAAATAGAGGTCAAGGTGAATTTGTGAAATTTGCATCTTAATTATTCCGACAAATGACTAAGATAAACCATCCAACTAGCATGTAACATTTGCAGCTTATTACACCGTTGACTTGTGTTCTTAGTTCTTTCTGCGCTCTATAGATGGCAGACAAGTCAGGACGATTGACGGACTCTGGACGAGTGTGCAGGTCCCGTGTGTTTATTATTGGAAAAAATCGAGACATACCACAGTTATCCGAAACTCGGAAAACCCCGTCAAAATTCATCTTTTATACTTTTTTACTAATGATTTTGCTCATATCACTTGATTAACAACACATCGAACTATCTAAATTCGATACGGAAGACTGCTGCTTCACTTAAATGTTAATAAGACCGGATATATTCACTTTCACAATTCTCAAAAGAAAAATTTGAAGGACATTAATATTTCTATTCAAGATCAATACTTATGTAAATGGGAAACTACTAAATTCTTGGGCGTTACATTTGATGATTGTTTGTCTTGGAGACCCCATTGCACAAGTTTAATTTCTAAACTCAATAGCATTTGTTATCAAATCAGAATTTTGAGGACGATAATAAATCACGATGTATTAATGTCTTATTATTTCGCACACGTCGAGTCAAGGCTTTCATATGGTATTTGTTTTTGGGGAACTGGAACCATGCTGAATGATATATTTATTGCTCAAAAGCGTATTGTCAGATGCATAGCGGGCGTTGACAGTAGGAACTCTTGTAGGGAACATTTTTTACAATATAATATTCTTACTGTTTATGGTTTATATATTTTTAATGTTTTACAATTAATTTATAAAAATCTGTCTGATTTTCACTAAAACTGTGACTTCCATACCTACGATACTCGTAACAAAAACAGTTTTATTCCAGCACACCATCTTACAAACACTAGTAGAACATTATATGGTCTTTGGTATCAAAATCTACAATAGTTTGCCTGATGACATCAAATATACAAAAAATTCTGTCAAATTTAGGAATTATATAAAAACGAAATTAATAAAATTGTGTCCCTACAATCTTGAGGATGCACGCATGGGCCCTCGAAATGAATAATGTTTTTTTATATTTGACTTATTTTAAATTAAATTGTAATTGTATATATTTGACCATGTCTATGCATATATTATACCTTCGACAATAAAGTTCTATCTATCTATCTGTCTGTCTATCTGTCTGTCTGTCTGTCTATATCCATCCATCCATCCATAAGGCCTTCTCTTCCATCCCACCAGATAGCACATATAGATACAAAAAGGAAATACAGACGCTGCTGAAAATAATACAAATTAAATTAAAGCCGTATAGAGGGTCAACAGGGTCAAAAGAACACTATAGAGCTCTCATCGAGCTAATACAAGAAAAAAAAATAAAGAAAAACAGAGATAGCAATGATGATAGTGATAACTGATAATAATAATAATAATAATAATAATAATAATAATAATAATAATAATAATAAATACATTACATACTGTCAATTTTACAACAGTATAGTTACAATATTTACTATATGTCATGGATTAAGCCGAAGTTGCGCGACCTGACAGGTGTTCAAAAAGCAATTCCATGAACTAGAATGTGATTTTTAAATTTAAATTTGAATTTTGATATTGTCCGACAGTCTCTGACATGGTCAGGGAGATAGTTCCAGAGGCGTAGAATAGATATGCTGAAAGATGATGAGTAGAAGGATGTTCTGTGCAGAGGAATAGAGAGAAGGTACATGTTCCGGATTCGAGGTAGTGAAAAGTAAACGAAACGAGATGCTAGGTAAGAGGGTGTGGAGATGTGGATGATCTTAAATAGTAATAAGAGGGAGTTGAAGAATCTTCTTTCTTTAAGTGGACTCCAAGACAACAGTTCTAGTGACGGTGTTACATGATCGAATTTAGTAATGTTACAAACGAAACGAACGCAGATATTGTGAACACGCTGTAGTCTATGGGCAAGATCAGTATTTAGATTCGTGAATAGAGAATCGCAATAATCGAAGTGGGGCATCACTAAAGTTTGGATCTGGTTCTTTTTAAGGCTGAGAGGTAAAACGTTGGTTAAGTGTCTGAGGGAATGAATTATGGAAAAAGTTTTCTTACATATGTAGGTCACTTGACTTTGAAAACTTAAATTTGAATCTAAATATAACCCTAAATTTTTTACTGTCTTACTATATGTAATTGTGGTATTATTTATTTTTGTATTTGATACAGTGGCTAGATCTATTTTGTTTAATGCTCGTTGGTGGCCCATTATTATACTTTTCATTTGAAGTTGAAAAGTTCCAAAGAAAACATGAAGCATTTTTTATTAAATTATCCAAGTTGGTTGGATGAGTTTGAGTGTGTCTCAATACCAATAACAGAATCATTAGGGGAATATTCAAGTTCAGGAAAGATTAAAAGGGGAGTCGTAAATTGAGCTTCGATGAAAAAAGTGATAGAGGTAAATTACGAAAACAGAATCAATGCGCTTTTGCTGAAGAAGGATGGAGGTGGTTTCTGAAATAATTACTGAAGCTGTCATAGCAACCCCTACGAGAACTGGAAAAATCCATCGGGCGTGGACGACTGACACTAAATCACATAAAGCAGCCGTGGCGAGAACGTGACTCGCGAGACATTGTGGCTCGCAGTGATAGCTGTGCATTTCGCTTGCTTCTAACCTCCGCCAACTTCCGCCCTCTCACTCACTGGAATCAAACTCCGTTCCATTTGTACAGGGACATCATTTTATTTTTACTTCAATTTTTATTGTACCTGAGTTTTTTAGTGTACTTCACTCCCACCCCTTCTACTAATGAAGTTCAACCGTCCTCCACATAGATCCAAGACGGCATATAATTCATAGTATCCTTACGGTCATAGTAAACAGTACGTTCCAAAAATATGTTCGCGTTTTCCAGTGACGAAAGAGCTTTCAATATTGCATCACTTTCCATTTGCCTACGTCACATCCCGGTTTCCTCCACCTGCTTCTATTCGCCTCTCTGTAAAGGCTAGTGGCTGGGCTATCTTAGCTCTTTTCTGGGAACATTAATTTCTGTTAGGAATTGGACATCTACGTAATATTATACACATACAATTGTTTAAAATAACTTAAATAAAGGGGCCTCGTTAAGTAATTAACTGTCACGTGATTTCCCTCCTTTCTACGATCCTACGACATAACCACTTGGACGGACAGTAGATAACATTTCTGAGTAATTTTACCTTTTCGGATCGGGCAGAAGTGAAGATTGAATTTACAGTACGTAAGGTCTCTTTTATAGAGTAGGTACAGAATTATTTCAACATGAGTTACTGATACGAAGTACGAACCTGGTAATTGGAATTACGTACAATAGTCTATAGTGCGATAATATGCACATTAGAACTAAAGCCTGTATCGAAATGAACGGCCACCATTTTCAAAAATGTGTTTAAATATCCACATTATGATTATTTTTAAATTTAACTTCATTCCCTATATTGTACGCTAATGTGCTGTAACAGTACAATATACACTACATAATTAATACGTCCGAATGGATAGCTCAGTTCGTGAGTAAATACACTTAATGTTAATACAGTACTGTATTTTGTTAAGCAAAAACCTAATGAAAATTATCAAACTCAAAATCGCTATATTTCCTAGTTTACGTAAATGGAGAACTACTTTTCTTCCCTCCTATACCTAGTAAAGTGATTTATTTGCATATTACGCCAGTATCATCGAACTCCAGTCGTGGAAGGAGGTGGCAAACGGTGTTTCAGGGTCTTAATCGTTGATCCAAAGGTATAGTCAGGTTAATATTAGAAATTTTAGTAAAAGTAAAATGATGTCCCTGTATTTGTCTCTGACCTGCGAGTGGCATATGTCTCTCTCGAAACCATGTACGAATGTTCCAAGTAGGATGGGAGGACGCATTTTTTTGCTGTCAATATGATGAGAATATTAAATCTATGATTTGTTCACAAGTATTACGAGGAAAACGGTTGTATAACATAAAACGGCATTATACTACAAGTTACTGATGAAACATTAAAAGGTTAAGTGTTATTGCTGTTATTATAATCATCATCATCATCATCATCATCATCATCATCATCATCTCTGTACGTCGGCCCTTTTTCAGCAGATGTACGAATAATGCGGTTAGCTCTTCAATTTGAACTCACTGATTTACTATGCGATGTTAAATGAAAGCTAGATGTAAGGATATGAGAAATGTCGTACTTTCAAATCTTTGCCAAAAAAAATAAATATCCAAATATTCGTTCTTTCGCTTGCTCTATTGAAGCCATGTTCGCTACAACTTACGTTTGTGAAAATTATTTTCAACAATTAAAATAGTGAAAACCAAATTTCGATCACGACTGACAGACAAATACCTTCGTGGTCAACTACGACTGGCAGTAAGTGACAAAATTCCTGATTTTGAAACTTTGTCGCAGAGACATTCTGAAGACAGTTAATTTTAGGTTGTGATATTGTTCATTTATTGTTCATTTCTTTCTTCGTTACACGTACTAAACATTAGTTTGTAGCCTTGTACTGTATAAAATTATTATATTTAAGTGCTTGACGTAAGGAAAATGAAAATCCGTTAATAAATCAGACAGTTGCTTCACTCCCCTTCGGGTGTCCGCCTCCCTCCATAAGTGCTATGCACGTTGCAGGTTACACAGTGGCTCGGCGCACGATCACATTTTCGCCACTGCTGACCTAAAGAAATGGGGCCTTACTCAGACGAAGAAGCTGTATAATTAATTGTCGAGGCAAGTTTAAGTGAAAACAATATTTACGTTAATTCGGGAAGAAGCTAAAGAATGAAGTGCTAACTTACATCCCTCGTATCGTCGGGCACTAGCAGCTGAAGAACAGTGATACCCACGAAAGCGTTACCTATTGCTATATTAATGCTTGTTATCTATTGCAAACAATTTTTTTTTGTAATTGAAATTAAAATTTATTTATCAATAAAACTGTGAGTTTTCCTTTGTTCACACTTACGTCATATTATAAGTGAGTGCTTGTAAATTACATATCGTATAAACAGAATAAGAAGTTAAACTGATAATGTACTGTAAAGAAGGTAGGCCCTAAACTTGTCAATAGAACAAAAAAATTAAGACATGATATCAGCCTTATTTGTGGCTTACAGCAGACCTGCAGTACTGTAGCTCCTGAGAGCGACTGCTTTACTCACCTTTCTTAACCCACCCACCTTTTCTACCAGTGGGGTCATGACGTTCTAGTTACGCTCGGGTGCATCAACATTTATTCTCGCGGCGGTAGGTATACAATACTCTATCAAGAATTACAAATGAACAGATAATAAAACCTTAGGAACATACCTTTAGAAAGTAAGAGAAAAATGAATGAGGGAAATAAATAAATTAAAAGACATGTAAAATAAGTTTTAAAATGTATATATGCGTTAAATGTAAGAAGGTCTACCTATGTGTATATCGTCCTATTACTAGTAAAGCCGATTAAATCCACTTTTTGTGTAAAATAAGTTAAGTACAGTCCCCGACTTGTCTTTCCGTGCTCTGTATTCTACTAAAATGAAATAAGTCCGAAATGTTGCTTGCAGGCAACAAACCAATTATGATACTTTATTTGAAGAATTTATTATGATTTTTCGTGCATCAATGAAGTTTTAATTCCTGTTTTTACAAAACTTGTATTACTGGCCTTAACTGGTTTTACTAGTAATAGGACGATAAATAAATTGTACGTTGATAAGTGAGTGATAGCTATATGACCGGATGTCAATGCTGTCATTCAACATTGTAACGCACTCCAGCCAAATAAATAAATATATAAGTAAATAAATAATTAAGTAAACAAACAAATAAACAAACAAATAATACGCGTATAACCCGTCTGAAGAATCATTGCAGACGGCAGGTAGAGTAAGCTTGGACATAAACATGCGATCGATACAGCATTACGTCACCCTGTTCTGACGTACTATGCACAGCGCTGTAGTAAAGAAATGCCTCAGTTCAGTTCGTTCAGTCTGCTAGTCGGTATCGGAAGTGTGTGTGTACACAAGAGCGAATGGAAACTCCGCCGAGACACTCGTCACGCGAAATCTTACACTCACAAAGCAGAAAGATTATGTGCAATGTGCTAAAATTTTGTAAAGAAGAGAAAAAGAACAATACATACGGTATTATAGCTAAGGAGATGAGGAAGCAAAGCGCATTGGAGGACAATTTTCAACTCCTGGTGAAAGCCGTCCACATCCAAAGAAAATTGTACTTGATGATTTTGAAAAATGTGTCATCCGCAGAACATTTTTGGAGTTTTATGAGAAGAGAAAAGAAATTACGACCCTACGCAAGCTTCTGAATGCTGTTAAGAAAAAGATACAGTTTAATGACGCAAAATATACATTATGGAGGCTGTCAGTTTTGAAACAAATGACCGCACAATCAATAAGCGAAATCAGCAAAGAAGTCTGGATAAAATGCTGCCAATCTGTTAAACATCGAGGACGAATATTGGCGTCATGACGCGTTAATGGAAGAGGAAGTAGGAAGGGTATTAGTAAACATGGGCATTGTGAATAGTGATGAAGATGAGGCGGATTATGATAGGCCAGGTAGCAGCACAGATACAGCAGACGAAGGCAGTTGAACTGATAGTGCAGATGAAATTGAGACCTCTGCCTCGGGCATACAGCTACTTCTGCAATAAAGTACGTGTATATACCGTACAGGACAGAAAAAGTACATTCAACTATGGTATTGGTAATTGTATTTGATTATGTTCATAACACTTGATGTTTTTATTGTCAGACTGTACCAACATTTCTCCAGCTGACTCGCCACGCATCGAGACTGAGCGGACCGCAATCGCGACACGAGCGCCCCCATCTGAAAACTGCAATGTTCCGTCAGACGGGTTATACTGCAGTTCAAAGAGAACTGGAACATGGCAAAATCTAAACCCGTGAAGGAATACTACTTCCAAAGGAAATGGGAATATGATTATTTGGTTGTTGAAGACGAAAGAATTGCTTGTTTACTGTGTCCCATCCAATTTATTTCTACTCATTTCAATATTAAACCACATTTCAACAAAGTCCATATTAAGAATTATGGAATGCACAAACTTTCGGGTAAGTTCATTATTACGAACTGTATATTGATTATTATTTATGTATATACTGTAAAATTAAGGACGTCACTAGTGTTCATTTTGAATTGAAATTAAAAGTGACTTTCAAGGTTCATTACTTAAATGCTATAAATTTATGATTCCGTAGGTGATGATAGGAGAAAAGTTTTCGAAAATCTAAAACAGGTTAGGTGCAAAGAAATCTCAAAAAAACTACCGACAGGAAATTTAGCATAATTGTAAACCTTGAAACGAGATAACGCATTATAAAAACAATGAATTTATTACAATCCTTTTTGAAAATTACATGCCGCCACTGATTGAGGTTTGACGTCCACAGAAGATAAATAACTCTACGCGGAAGTCGATCATCCCCAACAGAAGTGGAGTGAGGCTGACGTCATATTTCCCCTTCTTACGAGTTCTCCAGGCCTGTATTAAATGGTAAAAGAATTGTTGTAACCGAAAGTGACCGATTATACCAAAACTCACATTATATTTGGAGAACTTTAAAATAATATTTTTTTTTTCAATTGTAATATTTAAACCCTTCTGTAATAGGAAAAATACTTTAAAAACTTGTAATTGAAGTTACATTAGTAAGAACGTACCTATCTGAACAGATTCCATGTCTCACAACACAATAAACACTAACAATTCGCTCTTTTTCACCCACATAGTAAGCCTCTCTGTCTACTACTGAACCGGAGAGAGAAGTGTTAGGAAGAACTTATTGTTCATATCCTTCTAAATATAGCTTGCCGCTGATAAAACAGTAAAAGATATTACTCACAACATTCTTCAAATGTTAAAGAACATGAATTCATATTCACCTATGCTTAAATACACAAGTCGAAATTTGATTTTTTTTCCATCTAGATTTGGAAAATTGCATACTGTGCAACGTCGGTAAAAATTTTATCTCGGTTTTTAGCTACAAAAATTTAGATAATAGCTACATTTGTATTCACCAACAAAATTATCACGATTAGTTGGGATTATCTCTGTTTAAAATTTTACCGGAGAAATGTTGGCCGATATAATAGGAAAAACTGAGATAATCGGAATAACAAGATGGTGCTAGACGACTGGAATACTTAATTGATGAAAGAGAAAATGATAATGAGTAGAGTAGACAGCCGAATAAAAGTCATTCGCATGTGAAGGTAACTTCAACACGACTAGTTTGCCTCGTCAGAGGGTTGTTGTTGTTTACGTAAGCACAGTAAATTGACACACGGAATAACCACTGAATATTGGTTGTACAGGGACATCACTTTATTTTTACCAACATTTTTAACATTAACCTGACTATACTCGGAAACACTGTTGCCCCCTTCCATTCCAGGAGTTTGATGTTACTAGTGCAATATGTAAACAAATCATTTTACTGGGTATAGGAGGAGAGAAAAGTAGTGTATCCATTTATGTTGTAGGGAAATACGATATTACGATTTTCAGTTTGATCATCACTTTTACGGAATTTATCAAAATACAGTAGAATAGTAACTTTTTTTTTCAACAACTCAACTTTTCAGGCGGCTATGTTCGTTATGTAATGTCTACTTTATTTAGCATATTAATTATTGGTGTTAACATACAATATAGAGAGTGCATTTAAATTGAGGGGCTCATAAGTAAAGGGCTGTAAGTACACTTAAGTTACTTTTGAGAAAATGGGGTTTAAATATTTAAGCTTTCGTAAAATCGGTGAAATTTTTATTTAAATTTTAATGTGTGATGCGATTAAAATATCTCTTTGCCACTAAAATTTTAGATACTTTTTCTTACACTGGATGCACTTAACTCATGTTATTACAAATGTCACTAGCATTCCTTTGCTTCTAGCCACCTCAATTCAAAAAAAGCTAATCTGAATTTTTAAACAAGTTGCTGAAAATGGTTGCCGTTCATTACAATGGAGGCTTCAATTCAGAACGCATATTATTAAAAACATTTTGAAGCATATTCTATGAAATTGAATTTATCGTTTCTTCAATATAATTTTTAGTACGATATTATTAATATAGGTTCTTTCTTCTACAGAAAACGCAATCATATTTATGAAACACACTATACACTGCAGTGTTTACTTCACTGCTTGAAGACTTCGAATGCAACAGCGGCCGTAAGTTTGTGTGTCTGACGGGAGCAAGGACATTAGTGAAGGGATGTGAGTGAAGTACATTCAGAAATGCAGGTACAATAAAAATGCAAGTAAAAATAAAATGATGTCCCTGTACTTTTATGTAAATATTGTAATGGCATATCGTCATAGTTACTTACTTACTTACTTACTTACTTACTTACTTACTTACTTACTTACTTACTTTCTGGCTTTTAAGGAACCCGGAGGTTCATTGCCGCCCTCACATAAGCCCGCCTCCTGAGCAAAATTAATCCATTCTCTATCATCATATCCCACCTCCCTCAAATACATTTTAATATTATCTTCCCATCTACGTCTCGGCCTCCCTAAAGGTCTTTTGCCCTCCGGCCTCCCAACTAACACTCTATATGAATTTCTGGATTCGCCCATACATGCTACATGCCCTGCCCATCTCAAACGTCTGGATTTAATGTTCCTAATTATGTCAGGTGAAGAATACAATGCGTGGAGTTCTGTGTTGTGTAACTTTCTCCATTCTCCTGTAACTTCATCCCTCTTAGCCCCAAATATTTTCCTAAGAATCTTATTCTCAAACACCCGTAGTCTCTGTTCCTCTCTCAAAGTGAGAGTCCAAGTTTCACAACCATACAGAACAACCGGTAATATAACTGTTTTATAAATTCTAACTTTCAGATTTTTCGACAGTAGACTGGATGATAAAAATTTCTCAACCGAATAATAACAGGCATTTCCCATATTTATTCTGTGTTTAATTTCCTCCCGAGTATCATTTATAGGCTATTTGTTACTGTTGCTCCCAGATATTTGAACGTCTCCACCTCTTCAAAAGATAAATTTCCAATTTTTATATTTCCATTTTGTACAATATTCTGGTCACGAGACATAATCATATATCGTCATAGTTACTTATGTGAAACAAATGAACAATTCTGATGATAAAGTTGCAGTATATGTATTATGTTAATTTATATATACAAACAAATACACATATTTCTGCATACTTACCTCCAGAGAGGGAAGTTAGTCATGTCATCCCACGTCCTGGTTCGGATTCATATTGCAATGCATACTTCCGAAAGTTGTCGAATATGAAGTTTTTCCGAATTCCTAGACAATGTTTGTATTGTGAAAAACTTCTTTCAACATCACATGTTGTGATTGGGGCATATGTAAAGTATGACACATCAGTAGCGTTGATTCCTAGTTCATTTAGCTGTTCTAATAATTATTGTTCGTTGTCAACCAAAGCACGTCTAATGGAACACATTGCAGAGTAACCAACATTTTTTTCAAGAACACTTTTAAACTTTTCCTGCACTTTCAAGCTGACCGGTGACGGTGCTGAGCTAGCGAGCGTGAGTGACAGTTCGTCTACTACAGACATATCAGAAATCAGACTCTGAATGTGCAGTTACGTGCGCGGATCGCCGGTCTGTGCAGACTGCATCATTCAAGGGTTGCTCTTACCAGTTCTTAGCTGGAGGGGTGTACACTAATCTATTCTGCGCTTCTAGGGTTGGATTAAATAGGCATTTGGACATTATAAACACACTTAGCAGAAGGAAAAAACACGGTTATTATCAGTGTTTATATTTGACAATTGCAATACAAGAAACTTTAGGCTTACTCAGTTATACTGCACAAAGTAGTGGTTTGTAAAGCATAATTTATTAATATGATTTTTATACAGGGTATTTGAAGAAAAAGAATATTGCAGTAATGTCGAAACAACAAAGAACGAACACAGTATTTCATTTTACATAGTAGGTAATAATTCATTTTAAATAATAGACCCTATTCTTTCATTGTTCGTCAAGCATTATTATTTATTGGGATCATTGGTACACAAATGTTAAAGAAAATATACTCCCAGTTATTATAATCTTTGATGGCTGTGTTAGTACAGACTCTAAAACAACGCCAATGTCAAGTTCGTTTTGCCCTGACAGTACTGATTAATTTTACTAATCTGATCTAAACTGTCACAACACTATTACCTCGACATGGGCTCATCAAAACCTTTCATTTTAAAATAATTATTGTTGGCTGAGGAAAACATTATAACAATTATGTTATATGATTCATAATTTCTCTTCTTCGTTATCTGTGAACTCCTCACTTTATTTATCATAACTCATTCACAGACAGCCAAATCAGTACCCGTACTGAAACTGAGTTACTGAAACAAAAGCTGATATGCTGTTGCAGGTCTGTACAGCCCTGTCGCGTTCCCCTCCAAGGCGATTCACTCCCTCCAGGTAGGGGAATAGAAAGTGCATATCGCACAGAGACTACTGCACAATGTGCGCGACTGCACAATGTGCAGGGTTTTGACATTCCTGGTCTACTATACGTTTATTATTATTTATTTATTATACAATTAAAGCTTCCGACAGTTGTTCTAAATTACTTTTTTTCAGAAGTGTGATACTTTTTGACATAATTGCAAAGTTATATTTTATGAAATTGATATTTGTCAATAGACTTTCTGATATTAGTGATTTTGTAACTTTACTTGAAGACTTCTCACTTTCATTAAATACATTCACAATATTTACAATATTATTGTAATGTTCAGCGTAGTATAGCGCAGTGTCTAACCACGTTCCCCAGCGAGTTAAAACAGGTTGTGGAGGAAGGGCAAGTTCTGGTTCTATTTCTCTAAATTTCATTATTCTATAGGGGACTTTAGGAATATTTTCTTGACATTAGATATAAAAGCGTCAACATCGCCAAAGGAAGAACGAGTAACATCTGCCACCCTATGAACTAGGCAGGTTAAGTGCACCATTTTCGAATAACGACGTTTTATTTGTTTGCCAGCCTTAATCATATATGGAGCACCATCGGATACAAAACGTGTTACATTTTCATATTTGATTCCATCACTATTAAAAATGTCGACAACCATCTTTTATTAAAGAATCACCCTAACTTTTTTAACATCTGTCTTCGGCATTATGATCACTTCACTGAACACGAATGAAGAATATGTTTACATATCTCAATATTCTCTGTTCACGTACGGAGAAGAACTGACTGAGAACGCAGAGTGGCAATTGTTTTCGGTCAGAGCGGTGTTGCTCTCTGCGGACGTACCGTGTTGGTTACTCTGCACACTTCATGCCACAGTCTATGCCAGTCATGTCAACTGATGCCCATATGGGCAAGCGCGCGCTTTAGAGTTCAGGAAAGCCTGAGCGCATTACAGCGGAAAGGAAAGAGACAGACGAAAGAGGTGGTATATGCCGCTTGGTCGACCTATATTCAGGGATGACCAGCACTGATTTAATGGATAAAGGGATGAGAACTTATTAAAACTGTATCCATGTTAATTTTTAGATTTGTCTGAGAAGTATAAGTGCATTATAAGAATTTAAGTTTTAATTTTAATGCTAATTTTCACGAGTTTCCTTTTTGTTAAAAAAAAAAGTATTTTCTCAACTTTTTACAGAAAGGTGAAATTTTCAGATATGTTTATTTACTAGCCTTACAGCTATTGAAACAATGTTTTCGTAAATCTAATACATCGTAAATACGTATTACTTAAGATACGTATTGAAAATTTTGAAAATATTCGCATGGAAAATGTTTGTAAGGAAATGAATTAACAAAGGAACTACTGCTACATCATAAACAAAATTTGTGCCCATGTATTGTAAAAACGTCAGCTCTATAGCTTCATCAGATTTCGAGAAAATAATTTAATATTCTGCTGATAGGAAGTTGCTCACCAATATCACCTTAAAAGCGCAATGCGATAGGGGTTTTCTTATGTAATTTTAGTTACAGTTTAAACATATACCTAGGTAACTTTGCTTTGTACTGTAATATAGTTTTGATTAGTTTGTTGATTACTTTTATAAGGCTAAAGGTACCACCAATATCAATTCCAACTAGGGCTGGGGACTGAGCGGTTCGGTTCGGAGCAGTTACTGTGACGTCATTACTCGTTTGAACCGAGTACAAATTTGTGGCGGCAGATTTAAAATTTAGATAGATTGAGTCGATTTTAGAACGTACTTTGAAAGTGAAACCAAGCGTGTTTTAAAAGCACTTTCGCTTTGCCAATTGACGAGAAAAAAGTGCTTCTCTTCATTGTAAAATGGCGGTTGTAAATTTCATTTGCGTGATTACAAATATTTGCGGAGTTATTTTGTACGAAAGGCCTATTAAACTTTCAGAGTTGTTATATATGACAGACGAAATAAAATTGATAAAATAATTTATAATACTAACAGCTAATAAATTAACATGTGAGGTAAACGTTAAACGCTGCAGCTAAGTAAAAAAGAAGATAGAAAGAAACGGGCTCCATGAAGCGCTGCCTAAAACACTTAAAAATAACACACAGAATTATTTAGGGCCTACTATTACGGAAATTGGATAAAATAATCAATAAAACTTGGAATCTTACACTGAAGAACATAATGTTTATTTATTTTATAACATTACTAGCCTTCAATACAACCATGTTCTCTTTGGTGAAGAGTAATATTATTGATAAATTAAAGTAATTAGGCAACTTAATTCGTAGAAGTAAATACAAATAAAATGATGACTGATGAGGTATTACAAACCCAATAAACACAAATAGAAGAAAAATATAATGCACTTCCTTCTTTAACATATTTTAATATTAATCAAACACTTTAATATGATGATGATGATGATGATGATGATGATGATGATGATGATGATGATGATAATGATAATAATAATAATAATAATAATAATAATAATAATAATAATAATAATAATAATAATAATAATGCTTATGGCTTTTAAGGAACCCGAAGATTCATTACCGCCCTTAGGCGCAATTCACACAGAGAAGACGTGGCTCGGACATGGGGCGGAGACATGATGACTTTTCGAGTCTCTCCCATGTAAACAAATGTATCAATGCACACAGAGAGGACGGGATGGGGGCACGCCACTTCGAAGTCAGCGCTTCGTCTCTTTCGAGTCACGAGTGGCCCTTCAAAGTGACACGTGGCGTCTGACTGTGAAAGAAAATTCGCGACGATTTTGAATTTGATATTCAATTTGTGAAGAGATGGTGTAATATGGTATATTTTATTTTTTATTTTCGTAGGTTATTTTACGACGCTTTATATTTTTTAGGTTACTTAGCGTCTGAATGAGATGAAGGTGATAATACCGGTGAAATGAGTCCGGGGTCCAGCACCGATAGTTACCCAGCATTTGCTCATATTTGGTTGAGGGAAAATCCCGTAAAAACCTCAACTACTTAAATTGCCCCGACTGGGAATCGAACCCGAGGCACCTGGTTTCGCGGCGAGACGCTCTAACCATTAATATGGTATAGAAACATTGGTGGGACATTATATAAAAATTCTGGAAACAGTCGGGATACATGTTTAATTCTTTCATCACATCTTCTACTCCAAAATATCTGAGAACTCGCTTTGAATATCTTACAACTTTGCGGAATCAACATCAGACTTTATTATCTATTCCTCGTCACCGTACCTCCACAGTCTACTGTATATAGTCACGAAGCTTGAGTTTTGAGGGTGCTAGAAACCAGCGGCTCGTAGGTATTGAATTAAGGGGGGCTGCATACAAAAATAAACCAAGCAACTTACTTTATTTAAAGATTAGTTCCATGCGCCTTATCTTGTAGGTTGCAAACTTTTGAATCATCTTCTTAGTAAAATCCGGTATGTCGTTTAACATAATCTTTACAATGGAAAACATAGCTGATGCGGTCAGTCTCTCTTCTCTCATCGTATTTCTAAGATAGGATTTTGCTCTCTTTAAACACGAAAAGCAACGTTCTGGTTCGGAAGTTGTCATTGGTATGGTGATAGCTATGCGTAGTAGTTTCACAACTTCTGAAAAAGAGGCCTGCAAATTCTCAGATAGAAGAAACTGCAAGAACTTGACTGCGTCATTGATATTTCTGAATTCTTGTCTCTGATGCAACACAGTGAGTTCCGTTTTTAGTTTGTCTTTATCGAACAATGGAAAAAGCTTCACACATACATTTAGGTCATTTTCAGGAAATGAGCTTTTGTAGCATTCAAATTTTTCTTAACACAGAAGAGAAGATATCAGATGATCTATGATCTGGAATCGGGTGTTAGCTTGTGTAATAATGAGGTCACACACTTCCTTGGCTGCCGCAACCCTTGTCTGAACCCCTTCGGCCTTATGACGCTTTTTAGGGTTTTCATTTTCACAGATCTCGCTGCTCAACTGTGCACTGTTCCGTATTGTCTGTATGGCATTAACAAAGCTTGATATGCAGAGTCAGCCTCGGTAGCATAGTCGGTTGCGGGTTCGATCCCGGCTCAGGTCGATGGCATTTGTGTGTTTAAATGAGACAGGCTCATGTCAGCAGATTCTTACTGACACTTAAAGGAATTCTGCGGGACAAAATTCCGCCACACCGGCGACGCTGATATAACCTCTGCAGTTGCGAGTGTCGTTAAATAAACCATAATTTAATTTTTTTGTATACAGATTTGAACCTTAGAAATATCTAACTGGAGAAGTTGTAGTTGGTTGTATAATATATCTACATGATACATCAATAAATGAAAAAAAAAAAAAAAAAAAAAAAAAAACTGAGCCGGATATTGAATTCAGGATCTTCAAGAGTATGCACCAGGGCGCTTGCCTCATTTATTGTGATGTTGTTAGATGTTTCAGATTCCATTATGGTTTGAAAACATTCTAGCAATGGCTCCTTCTCATGAACAACATTTACTGTTCTTATTTTTTTATATTCATCACTTTCTTTCGCTTACATATATTTGATATAATTTCATTGTATTTCTTATATTATTCTTTCTTGTATTATTATTTTGATATTCATCACTTTACTTTTGCTTACATATATTTGATTATATAAATTAAACAATTAAATAATTATTTTAGTGTAGGCTTCAACTTGTAATATTACTTTTTCATTATTCGATGTAAACTCCACTCCCGGCCACAAGCTTTTGCTTCATCGGGAGTGCGAACCAAAAGTGTACCATTATTATGATCGTTCAAGTAAATTATTAATATTAATTATTATTATTTAAAACTCCATCTTGTTGCCCCAGCTGATGCAATTATCTTTCAAACACATTAATTTAATACAGACTGTGGAGATCGAGAGAAGAAAGCAGGGATACTGGATACATTAGCAAAAAATATGCGAGCTTTGTAGGTTAGTTTGTTTAGCGGCTCTTTCCATTACGAGATTCAACTTATGGGCACTTAATTTCACATTTCTCCTGAATTGTTAAGATACTGAACTGAATAGACTGTAGCCTAAATATTAAATATTGTACAGAATTAAACATTGTCGCCCTTGTTATACTCACAACGTTAAAGAAAATGTATTTAAAACTGCTCGCTACTGACAAACTGCTGCAAATTTTGCAGCGCCTGGAAACACTGGATTCTTGGCAAGGGGCTAGCAAGGGGAGGGGTAAAACTAACGCGCAAAGCTTCCGAGACGAGACTGGCAGCTCCAGGGGAGGAAGTGGCTTCACCCTATAATCTTTGTCTCTGGCTTCGATCTGGCAGCACCAGGGGAGGAAGTGACTTCACTAACGATTGCGTGCATGTCAATGAGAGCGAAATTTTTTTTTTAAATTCGAGCCGCTAAATAGAGACTTATAATAAATGTATTTCACAACATAAAACGAGACAAGAGCCACATATGTCTGGGGGTGCTGCAGCTCCGCAGCCCTCCTTCGAAAGCCGCCCCTGCTAGAAACAATAGACTGTGACGGTACTATTTTGCATTGCCTGTAATGAGGCGATATTTGCGATCCTAGTGGTGAGCAACTATCTAATGTTTGCATATTTACTACGTATTGAGCTTCGCGACTGTATATACTAGACTGTGGTACCTCTTTCTATTCATTCTCTTTCTCCATGTCGGTTTGTCCCCTATGGAAATCTTTACCTCGTCATGTCAGGGATTGCCGAACAGTTAATCAATTTAAATTAAGAATTAAAATTACTTACTTTTACATGGAATTTATTTGTGAATGTTAGCCGAATTTAATAGGTTGTTCTGTGTATTTGTATAAATTGTCATTTAGGCATATTATAAAGTGGCAATAGGATATAAATTATAAATAATTATGTATCATGTTTAGTCAATATTTCATTATACAGTATGTAAGCTCCTTAATGTGCATGATAACGATTTTATATATAAATATTACTATGTTTTATTGTTTCAATGTATAGGCTATATTTCACTTCTGGTAGTGTAGAAAAGAAGATCCCATGGCCTTAACTCTACCAGAATAAAAAATAAATAAATAAATGCATAAATAAGTGCATAAGTGCTTAAATAAATGCATAAATGAATGAATGAATGAATGAATGAATGAATGAATGAATGAATGAATGAATGAATGAATGAATGAATGAATGAATGAATGAATTAATGAATGAATGAATGAATGAATACATACATAAATAAATAAATAAACTTGCATAAATAAATAAATAAATAAAACAAATAAATATAATTATTAGGCTATTTTACGACGCTGCATCAACATCTCAGGTTATTTAGCGTCTGAATGATATGAACGTGATAATGCTAGTGAAATGAGTCCGGGGTCAAGCACCGAAAGTTACCCAACATTTGCTCGTATTAAGGGAAAACACCGGAAAAAACTAAACCAGATAACTTGCCCCGACCGGGATTCGAACCCGGGCCAAATAAAATGAATTAAATAAGATATGGCTTATATTCTTCCTTTCTTCAAACCACTAAAGGTGCCCACAAAATCTTATCAGTGTTTTTAATATTACCAAATTGTACGAGAGCCAGGTCATCCTCATAGTCTGACGAAGACATTACGAAAGCTGTGCGACGAACAAGTAGCCTATCGCAAGTTTTTTTTTTACTTTTCAGTATGCTTTGCTCACGTCATGTCCGCGTCATGTCTCCGCCCGACGTCCTAGCCACGTCCTATCTACGTCTTCTCTGTGTGAATTGCGCCTCACATAAGCCCGCCAGCGGTCCCTATCCTGAGCAAGGTTAATCCAGTCTTTATCATCATATCCCACCTCCCTCAAATACATTTTAATATTATCCTCCCATCTATGTCTCGGTCTCCCTAAAGGTCTTTTTCCCTCCCGTCTCCCAACTAACACTCTATATGCATTTCTGGATTCGCCCATACGTGCTACATGTCCTGCCTATCTCAAACGTCTGGATTTAATGTTCCTAATTATGTCAGATGAAGAGTACAATGCTTGCAGTTCTGTGTTGTGTAACTTTCTCCATTCTCCTTAAATTCATCCCTCTTAGCCCCAAATATTTTCCTAAGCATCTTATTCTCAAACACCCTTAACCTATGTTCCTCTCTCAAAGTGAGAGCCCAAGTTTCACAACCATACAGAACAACCGGTAATATAATTGTTTTATAAATTCTAACTTTCAGCTTTTCTGACGGCAGACTGGATGATAAAAGCTTCTCAACCGAATAATAAAACGCATTTCCCATATTTATTCTGCGTTTAATTTCCTCCCGAGTGTCATTTATATTCGTTACTGTGCTCCAAGATATTTGAATTTGTCCACCTCTTCAAAGGATAAATTTCTAACTTTTATATTTCCATTTCATACAATATTCTGGTCACGAGACATAATCATATACTTTGTCTTTTCAGGATTTACTTTCACACCTAATTATATCTTTACTTGCTTCAAGTAAAATTTCCGTGTTTTCCCTAATTTTTTGTGGATTTTCTCCTAATATACTCACGTCATCCGCATAAACAAGACGCTGATGTAACCCGTTCAATTCCATACTTTCTCTGTTATCCTGCACTTTATTATTATTATTGTTATTATTATTATCGTTACTATTATTATCGTTATTATTATTATTATTATTATTATTATTTACAGTAATATGTTCATTAGGCCCACTTGACAGGTCATATAATAGGATGAACTCCTCTTCAATACTAGAGGCCTTTCAGCCCGCCTTGGGGATAAGGAAATAATTTGTCCTGCAGCAGAAAATATTTAAATACAACAGTACCTACGTTGTTGTCTGCTAGAATCAAGTAAAACACGCGAACTCTGTTTGAACATTTGAACTGACCGGTAACGGCTACAGTTAACCGAGTGCTCCGCTGCCAAGCACATAAACCGATAGAACCGAATAACTCAACAGTACTCGCTCCGTCCCCAGCTCTAATTCCAACTTACCATGTCATACTCAATCCCTTTCTTTGCTATATCACTTTCTTTATTAATGATGTTTCATTTACTTAAAATACAGTAGTAACTTATAGTTTACTACTATGAAATTTATGTGAATATTCCTTCTTAACTCTTTATTATGTTATTAACTGCAATATTAAACTGGTATTAGTACTTTGTTTTATAGACAATATAGATAATATTAAATAGAAAGAAGCCATATAAAAATAACGACATAAAATTTCACGTTCCGTTTGAAGTTTGTACACCAATGTTTTCTTAATTCAACAGACTGCTTATTCATATACATCCTTGCTCCTTCCATACCTAGCGCTTGATGCCCGCGCACGACGTCAAGGTCAGAAAAATGCGCTTGCTTTGACATCACTGGTCTATGCGTACATTACTTGTAAACCGTAAACATGACATTTATTTGACTTTTTCCCCCCTTTGTCTGTTATGAGGAATATGGCCAAGAGTACAAAAGATGAAGTCCTAGATGGTAAAAGAACGCGCCACATACTTCCAGGACTACGATGACTCAGATTTTGTAACACATTTTAGATTATCTAAAACTTGAGTTATATTATTCTTATCCATGATAGAACATAACCTGGAATTTACAACAAATAGGTAAGATGAATACTCTGCAATACCTTTTGTTTATACTAGAGAGAGGCAGCGAAAAATTACCGCACTATACAGGAGACGTCGGGGAACAGATTGTCCGCAATCCATTGCACCACTCACCGGTCAGCTGTAGCAGCGCGAGCGGGCCGAGAGTTCAGTTTCATTAGAGTAGGCCTAAATATTAGTTAAGAATTACCTAAGGAATGAATGATGTTGAAAACTGATGTAAATCTTACCTTTCATCAAAGCAGCTGTAGAAATTTCAGATAGGCTATCACTCGTCTTCTTTCATTCTATCAGCGTGAAGATTTCCTCGGGCTGGTTTCAATTCTTGCTTGAATATCTGCCAGCTTGTCCTCTGTTAATACCCTCTTCTGTGGTTCTCTCTTTATGTTTAAAACAGATCCTCTTTCTCGCCATTTTCTGAGTAACTTGGTTATGTATTGTTATGTGTGAGTTGGTATGCACACCCGGCGACGCTGATATTATAACCTCTGCAGTTGCGAGCGTCGTTAAATAAAACATAACATTTGTCTCGAAGGCATTGCAGCGTCACGAAACTGATGTAGAAATTTGCGAACGTTACAGTTATACGATTTCTTTTTTAGGAGAAATGTCTCAACTAGAAATATTCGTTGTACAGGGACATCATTTTATTTTTACTTCAATTTTTATTGTACCTGACTTTTTTAATGTAATTCACTCCCACCCCTTCTACTAATGACGTTCCAACTGCCCTGCACACAGAACGAAGACCGCAGTGAGTTAGTGAGTATAATAATAATAATAATAATAATAATAATAATAATAATAATAATAATAATTTTTATTTTCGCTGGCAGAGTTAAGGCCATAAGGCCTTCTCTTCCACTCAACCAGCTTCAGTTTCAGAAATATATTCGCGTTTTCCAGTGACGAAAGAGCTTTCAATATTGAATCATGTTTTCGCACGGGTACTGTCGTCCGTTTGCCTACGTCGCATCCCGATTTTCCCCACTTGCTTCTGCTCGCCCCTCTGTAAGGGCTAGTGGCTGGACTATCTTAGATCTTTTCTGAAAATAATTTCTGTTAGGAATTGGACGTCTACTTAATATTATGTAATTGTTTAAAATAACTTAAATAAAAGGGCCTTGTTGAGTAATTAACTGTCACGTGATTTCCCCCCTTTCTACGATCCTGCGGCATAACTACTTGGACGGACAGTAGATAGCTTGTCTAAATAATTTTATCTGTGCGGGTTGGGCAAAAGTGAAGATTGAATTTACAGTACGTAAGATACTCCTTTATAGAGTAGGTACAGAATTATTTCAACATGAGTTACTAGTACGAAGGACGAAACTGGTAATAATTCGAATTAGATACAATAGTCTATCGTGCGATAATATGCACAAAAGAACTGAAGCCTGTATCGAAATGAACGGCCACCATTTTCAATGTTGTTAATTTTATGTTTTATTTAACGACGCTCGCAACTGCCGAGGTTATATCAGCTTCGCCGGATGTGCCGGAATTTTGTCCCGCAGGAGTTCTTTTACATGCCAGTAAATCTACTGACATGAGCCTGTCGCATTTAAGCACACTTAAATGTCATCGACTTCGCCCGGGATCGAACCCGAACCTTGGGCATAGAAGGCCAGCGCTATACCAACTCGCCAACCAGGTCACCATTTTCAAAAATGTGTTTAAATATCCATATTATGATTATTTTTCAATTTAACTTCATTCTCTATATTCTACGCTAATGTGCTGTAGACAGTATAATATACACTGCATAATGAATACATTCGTATGGACAGCTCAGTTCGTGAGTAAAAACACTTATTGTTAATACTGTACTGTATTTTGATTAAACAAAAACCTAATGAAAAGTATCAAACTCAAAATTGCGATATTTCCTGCTTTACGTAAATGGATGAACTAGTTTTCTTCTCTCCTGTACTAGTAAAATGATTTTTTTATATTTTACGCCAGTATCATCGAACTCGTGGAAGGGGGTAACAAACGGTGTTCCGGTTCTCGATCCATTAATTCAAAGGTATAGCCAGGTTAATATTTAAAATGTTAGTAAAAATAAAATGATGTCCCTGTGCAATACTATACGTCACCATACTGCCAGCGAACACAAATAATGTTCAATAATAAGCGTAGTAATGCAACACTACGTAATAACGTGCACTCAATAAACACTCCAATCGTCAACTAAACACACCGCACGCTTCCCGCTGTCCACACACTCAATCCCCACCTCTTGAAATTTTAGGCCTATCCAGGGTTGCAGTCCCAAACTTTACAGCGCCGGAGCTCTTTATGTTTTTTAACCTATGGGGAAGGGGGAAGGTTTGGATGCAAAAAAAATAAGACAAAGAAAGAAATGCCATAAAGTAAGACTGTAAGGAGAATGCAAGGCAACACCAGTCAATACCTACTCCATTAATTAGCTTCTGAAGCTCAAGTAAACCGAAATGGTCACTGTAAGGGTGATCATTCTGCGCAATGTAATAAACTGATATAAATTTCGTTTTTGTTGCTTCAGGTGGGCTGCACTCGTTTATTCGCCAACATTTTCAATTGATTGCTTTTCAGACATATCAATAATTTTTTGTGCTATATTATGAGCATTGGATTTCTTGTGTTCAATAATTTTTTTCGTAGTGACTTAAGCTGATTTCATCTGATCTGTTCGAATCCGTAGTAATTTACTGAATATGAGCACCATTCATTAGATACAGAAATACACTCTTTTTAATGCACCTAATGTAGTTACGGTACTTCATGACACACTTTGCAGCCTAGCTTACATTGCTTACACTCAATCCACGGATAAGCTTCATTTTTTCTTCACCACATACAGTATTTTCTTCATTCCATACATTCGGCCACTCACTTTGCAGGCCGACTTTTTGGCTTTCACTATTTTGATCTTTATGACGTTGAATATTCTTCGCAGTCATACTGGAACTGTATGTTTTATAACAGTATCTCTGGTTGAATTACTAGGTTCATCAAATAGAAGCGAGGGGCTTGAGATATTAACAATACCAGGAGAGGAAGCTTTTGTAACTCCACTAGTAACAGCAATGACACGAGAAAAGAAAGAAGTTAACGTTTCTTGTCTATGTTTATTTTGTTACATATTTTGAAGGACAATAGATAAAAACAAAAGTTTCAAGCAGTCTTTTAGTCACGTTATAGGCAGTGAATTAACTGTTTAACATTCACTTCGTAAAATAACTGGGAAACAAACACAACACATTTCGGTAAGTAACACCATAGACAATCTTCTGTATCGTACAAAGACGTGAAAACTAACGAAATACGATACGAAACGAAAGTGAATTAGGAATGTGATCATTTCGCGCAGGCGCACTAAAGTTTAGTTTGTGGTTGTCCTGTCACTTATAGTGGTCTCGCGACCCTCTACTTCCGAACTTGTTCCGATTTTCTAAAGGAAGCGCAGAAAATATAATCACTGAATATTCTGACATTAACTCAGGTATCGTTAGCTGGGAAAGTATTGTGATGTCAAAACAGATTTTAAAATTCCAAATCAGTGCCGGAACTCCGCCCCACCTTCGAACACAGTGCCGGAGCGTCGGTCCACTCCGCTCCACCTCCACTACATCCCTGGGCCTATCGTAATAAAACTGAATGCATGGCCCGACCGCGCTGCTACAGCTGACCGGTGAGTCGAGCAATGGATTGCGGACAATCTGTTCCCCGACGTCTTCTGCATAGTGCGGTAACTTTTCGCTGCCTCTCTCTGTAGTTACACAATTTATTTATTGTATATACCTAGAAGTTAGTGCTATAAATACACACACGCGCATATACATGCATACTAATGTCGGGATGAGCCCTAAAAGAAATGGGCCACGGACCACTTCCCTTCCCCCACTCTTTCTCTTCTACTATCACAAAGAACTTGCTAATTTCTTAGATAACAACCATGTATTATGGTAATAGGGGAACATAAATATATTGTAAGTTCACAGGGCTAACGGCTTCGAATGCTGGGTGCCTGGTTCTAATGAAGTGCACTGGTAGCAATCTAAACATGGGGGCATGAGATAGTTACTCTGCCTGCCATTAAAAATCACTTCACTAAATCCCCAAGGTAAAAAAAAATACATGCATACTAACGATCGTACTGACAGGAATCGTAGTTGGCTATGTATCTTAAAATTTTTTCAAATAATTAAGAAAATTAAAATTGCATAGGAGTTACTTTTCTCCCATCTTAGGAATCAAGCTGTATCGCCCATAAATCAACTGCTACTGATGGTGACCAGCTCAGCGCTGCAGATTACGCTGGTGTGAGTCAATCTACAGCTTCCCGAATTGTACAGTAGTGGCAAAAAAAAAAACCGGACCGACCCTTGTAGCTGATTTCAGAGCCTTGTTCACTCCAGAGCACGATAGACTGGTAACTAAGATCTTCGTGGTTCGAATCCTGCCTGGGAAGGAAACTTTTTTTTTGTTCCTTATTCAAATTTATCCCAATACTTCTCGATTGCTGGTAAAATTCATGTTCTGGGAATAATAAGTTAATTAAGTAGTAAAATATCGCTGCAATCGAGGATAGGGTCATTTGTAATAACCTTACCTGTACCCCCACCTGTTTTCAATAATTCCATCTTGATTTCCGCCGATGCCTTTCTAGAAGCCTTCTTTAAATTATATATATAATTTTATATATACAGGGTGTCCACACCTGTGGAGTAACGGTCAGCGCGTCTGGCCACGAATCCCGGTCAGGGCAAGTTGAGGTTTTTCCGGGGTTTTCCCTCAGCCCAATACGAGCAAATGCTGGGTAACTTTCGGTGCTGGACCCCGGACTCATTTCACCGGCATTATCACCTCCATTTCATTCAGACGCTAAATAACCTAGATGTTGATACAGCGTCGTAAAATACCCTAATAAAATAAATAAAATAAAATAAAATAAAACATACAGGGTGATTCAGACAACCCGTAACAGTCATTTATTTCGGAAACTAGTGCATGAAAGTATTTATAACTAAACCACATGTGAACTTTCACTTGAGCTTGATTTCATCAATCAGCTCTAACAGGAAGTAGGGTCAGTGGCTTATTACTTTAAAATTTCAAATGGGAGTCGGGGTCAAATAGAGTACCATTTGATAAAGCTCTTCAAAACAAACAACTTTCATAGGAAACGTTTTTATTAATTCCTCTCTTTCAATGAGAAAACGTACGAAAAGGTAATGGATGATTTGGACCACACGTAAGTCATTTATTTCGGAAACTAGTGCTTTAAAATTTTCGAGACAAAAATATTTATAACTAAATCATATGTGAACTTTCACTTGAGCTTGATTTCATGAATCAGCCTTAACAGGAAGTAGGGTCAGTGGCGTATGACTTTAAAATTTCAAATGGGAGTCGGGTCAAATATGGTACCATTTCATAGAGCTTTTCAAAACAAACAACTTTCATAGGAAACGTTTTTATTAATTCCTACTCTTTCAATGAAAAAACGTACGAGAAGGAAATGCCATTAATATTGAGAAATGTTGCAGAAAGAAAATTCTCGTATAAACAAAATAAGACCATTTAATGTTGTCATAGTACACACGCACAATTACCTGGCTGAGTGTGGACCTGGTGGCTGGCAGCACCATCGAGAGGTCAATACAAGTAAATTAACCCTTCCCTTTTGCTCGCCCAACAGAGTTTCCTTTAGTCACCGCAATACAGTACCTACAGTACATACGGCCAGGTCTACATGTACAGTGTACTTAGCCAGGTAATAAGCTCAGATGGAATTGTCCAACAAAGTAGGCCTACATAAAGAAGGAAATGTTTTGTCCTCTCTGTACCTACGTATGTATATTTTTAAAGTTTTGCAATTACTTTTGTGACTATTAAAATAAGTATCTAAAAGTTAAGAGTGATTACAAAATACTACGCGACCAAGGCGGGAACCGTTTTGTTTGGTGGCGCTGCGATTCGCTTCACAATACAGGCCGTGTTGTAAAGTCCGCATCAGATGCAAAATGAAGCACATGCCGAACTGCGCTCTTGTTTCATTATTATTAACACGCTTTATATGTTATATGTTCGTATATATAGTTAACTTTATTGTTTAGTTTTATTTTATCATAAGCTTACACACATAGGAATCTATTCAGAGAACACACCACAACATCGGTGTTTGTAAAGGAGGGAACATGAATCGAATGTAACGTAAACTAAAGTAGGTACCGTATTTTATACAATATTTCATTTGATATACATTTCTTACCTTAGCATATTAAAGTGGCCGGATTCCGAACATCATATATGAGGAAAGCACCCGATATAAAACCATCACTACCACCACCATGGGCTACTATTAAGTCGTTGACTTGCACTGCTATTTGCATAAACTTCTGACACGTTTACATCTTGCCAACGTTTGTGGACAGTGCAATGAGTATGGAATCATATTTCGTTCAGGTAAATAACGGGCTACTATATCAGAGCGTTCTATTAGATATTTCCTTTAATCTTTACATTTTTGAATGCAAACCCCATGGATAGTATGAGTTTTCGTAAAGTTTCCTTGCACCCTTTAAGACCTATCTCTCTCTTACAAAATTTATGCAACTTTCCTAATGTTGGAAGCTCTTTGTAGAGACTATAATATTTATGAACTTCTCTTCTTATGATATATTTGTCCATGTCGTCTAATGCAACCTTATTTGCAGGAGGTCGTCTAACTTAATTTGGTGTCAATATTTCTACACCCTTGTCCTCACACTCTTTACTTTCCTTTCTAATCCTACTAATTGTTTCCTTATTTAACTTCACAATAGCTGCAACACGGTCTGTTGTCTTCGATAGAGGTAGGAATAAACTGGTTGTCTTTTCTTCATCACAATACTTTATGGCATTATAAATAACTATATCCACTTTATTATAAATAATGCTCCGCGCTTGGCTACGAAACACACGTCTTCCTACATGCGGCATTGCGACCAGATTGAAACGCTAGGCATTGGATGTGACGACACTCCAGCAGTAAACATACGCAGCGAGCACGGAGTTCCTCATTCTGCCACGACGGGTCCCGCCTTGGTCGCGTAGTACCTCCTAGTACTGTAAACAGTAACGGTTTACACAACTCAATAAGGTTTTGATGTGTTGACGATATTGGGCGAATCTCGTAGAAACGTCCAGGCTGCCGAGTGTCTGTACCCGCAAAGTGCTTGTCAGTCTTGCAATGTTTTCATGCGTCTTGCTGCTCGTGTACAAGCAAGTGGACAGCTGCAGCCTAACCATAATCAAAATAGACATATCAGACGAGAGATCGGCTGTTGTCATTGCTACCGTTCTAGTCAATCCTCACAACTCGACCAGGAGAATTGCTAGGGAATCTGATATTAGTCAGACAACGGTGTGAAGGGTTCTGAATGACAGTAAATACCATCTTTACCACATCAATATGCACAAGCAGCTTGAAGGAGAAGATTTTCAGAGTCATCTGGTTTTATGCAATGGTTGTCAGGTAAAAACTGTCGGTTTTATCGTAGTATTCTTTGCACAGATGAAGCGACATTTAAGAGCAATGGCGATGTCAATATCCATAATGCTCACTACTGGTCTCAAGTCAATCATCTCTGGCTGAGAGAAGTGGACAACTAGCATAGGTGGAGTGTCAATATCTAGTGTGGCATCTTCGAACACCGAATTATTGGACCTTATTTCTTTGAAGGTGCTCTGAATAGTGTCATGTATGTTGACTTCCTGAAGAACATCCTCAACCAGCTTTAGGAGGGCGTACCACTGGCAACACGAGCTGTAATATGGCTTCTGCAGGATGGTTGCTCAGCTCATTTCTCTTTGGTGGCACGTGATACAGCCAATCAGCTCTTCACTGGGCGATGGATTGAGAGATGCGGTTCTGTGGCATGGCCAGCACTATCTCCTGGCTTGAATCCTTTGGATTTTTATTTTTGGGAACGGTTAAAAAGCATTGTCTATCGAGATCGTCCTACAAAAAGAGATGACATAAAACAGCGAATCCGGGACACCTGCCAGTCGCTCACTCACGCCGAAGTATTAGGAGTCACTGAAAGTGTTAGAAGAAAAGTACGAGTGTGTGCTGCACAGAACGGTAGGCAGTTTGAACATTTATAAGAAATGAATAGAATTGTCTAGCCTCTCAGTAACATGTCAATATTAATTGTTTTGTTTACATTTGTCTCGTAGCATTTCTCAATATTGATTACGTCTTTTGTACGTTTTCTCATTGAAAGAGTAGGAATTGATAAAAACGTTTCATATGAAAGTTATTTGTTTTGAAGAATTCTATCAAATGGTACTCCATTTTACCCGACTCCCATTTGAAATTTTAAAGTGATACGCCACTGAGCCTACTTCCTGTTAAGGCTGATTGATGAAATCAAGCTCAAGTGAAAGTTCACATGTGGTTTATTCATAAATATTTTTGTCTCGAAAATTTTCATGCATTAGTTTTCGAAATAAATTACTGTTACGGGTGGTTTGAATCACTCTGTATATATATATATAAAATAAAATGAACACATTTCTAATAATTTACTTCGAAGCATACATTATTAGCTAAAGAAAATTATTTGCAGCCATATTCTTATGACTGGAACCTTTCTTTCGCAAAGTCTTTGAAATGGACACTCACATCTCAATTTAAACAATAAGAAATTCGATTTGTTGCCTAACACTGGCCTATGACACGTGATCATTAGCGCAATATGGAGTAATACAGTGTGCTGAATCCCAGTCCTTTTAGTTTCATCAATGCCGCACTATTATTCAGGACCTCAACGATACTCAAAATATATCAAAGGCATGCCGAAAGTGTTATAAATTAGCGAGAGCTTACACAAATTTTGTTACAGTACATTAAAGCAGCACCGACAGTGCCAACAGTATTGTTGTCAGTATTTTTAACAATTTAGTTTACACTTACTTAATTGAAAGATGTAGTTAAATATTATACAGGCCTGTAATTTAGAGCAAATTAAAACAATCCGGAACAGACAATAGCTATTTCTTACGAGACAGAATGGAAAGGTTCTTGAAATTCAAGAACTGGAATGTTTTTCCAATCCATTTCGAGTCCTGACTAAGAACATTGGAAAAATAAAGGAATATACATACTAAGGTTTGGAAGCAATGAACATAAAGAAAACCTATATAAGGGCGGTTAAAAAATTATATTGTGGATGTAGTAGTGTTGTAAAGGTAGGAAGCCACTTATCAGAAGACTTTGCAGTTACAAAAGAGCTACGCCAAGGATGCTCACTTGCTCCAACTCTATTCAAGATTTATCTCCAAGCAATTTTGGAACAGTGGAGGAAGAAATGTGGTCAGATGGGTGTACCAGTGGGGAAGATACGTTATATAGCCTACATTTCGCTGATGATCAAGTGCTGATAGCGGCAGATGAAGAAGATTCCAGTTATATGTTTCGTAAATTGAGTGAGGCTTATAAGGAAGGGGGCCTATCAATTAATTTCAAGAAAACAAAATACATGGTTGTGGGTAGTCGCAGCAAGGTAAATTTAGATACTGGGGATACACAAATAGAAAACTCTGAGTCATTCAAATATTTGGGTGTTACCCTCAACAGTTAGGCCAAAAGTGATGAAGATATGAATAATAAGATTGATCAAGGAAAGCGGGCCATAAGACAATTAAATACACTCCTGTGGAACGACAAGGCAACAAGGAAAACTAAGACAAGTATATATAAAACTATAATGGAAAGTATATGTACCTATGGCTCTGAAACTTGGGAAATGAGAGACAGGATGAAGAAGAAATTGTTGGCTTTAGAAATGGATTACTGGCGCCGTAGTTGTCAAATTTCGAGGATGGACCACATTAGGAATCAGGATGTCCGTAATATAATGCAGGTGTCTTACAATCAGTGGAAACTAAACGCCTGATATGGTATGGGCATCTCCAGAGAATGTCAGCCGACCGCTGGCCTAATAAGGTCTTCAACTGGACTCCCCCGGAAAAAAAGAGAAGAGGAAGGCCAATGAAAAAATGGAGCAAGGAGGTTCAGGAGGATATGATCTGCAGGGGCCTACAAATGGGCGATTGGCAAAACCGGAGTACCTGGAAGTTGAGAAGCGGGAGACGACGACAGCCGTAAAATTACTCGCAATACATACATACATACATACATACATACATACATACATACATACATACATACATACATACATACATACATACATACATACATACATACATACATACATACATACATACATACATACATTACAGGGACATAATTTTATTTTTACTTCAATTTTTATTGCACCTGAGTTTTTGAATGTGCGTCACTCCCACCCCTTCTACTAATGAAGTTCAGTCGTCCTCCACACAGATACAAGACCGCATATAGAGTCATAGTAGCCTTACGATCATAGTAAACAGTACGTTCCAAAAATATGTTCGCCTCTTCCAGTGACGAAAGAGCTTTCAATATTAAATCATTTTCGCACAGGTACTGTCATCCATTTGCCTACGTCGTATCCCGGTTTCCCCCCACCAGCTTTTATTCGCCAGCTAGTGGCTGGGCTGTCTTAGCTCTTTTCTGAGAACATTAATTTTTCTTAGGAATTGGACGTCTACGTAATATTATAGCCTACAACTGTTCAAAATAACTTAAATAGAAGGGCCTCGTTAAGTAATTAACTGTCACGTGATTTCCTCCCTTTCTACGACCCTACGACATAACCACTTGGACGGACAGTAGATAGTATGTCTCAGTAATTTTATCTTTTCGGATCGGGCAGAAATGAAGATTGAATTTACAGTACGTAAGATACTCTGTTATAGAGTAGGTACAGAATTATTTCAACATGAGTCACTAGTACGAAAGACGAACCTGGTAATTGGGATTAGGTACAATAATCTATAGTGCGATAATTTTCACATTAGAACTGAAGCCTGTATCGAAATGAACGGCCATCATTTTAAAAAATGTTTTTAAATATCCATATTATGATTATATTATTTTTCAATTTAACTTCATTCTATATATTGTACGCTAATGTGCTGTAGACAGTATAATATACACTGCATAATGAATACGTCCACATGGACAGCTAAATTCATGAGTAAAAACACTCATTGTTAATACTGTACTGTATTTTGATTGAACAAAAACCTAATGAATATAATCAAACTCAAAATCGCAATATTTCGTAGTTTACGTAAATGGATGAACTACTTTTCATCCCTCCTATACCTAGTAAAGTGATTTGTTTATATATTACGCTAGTATCATCAAACTTCAGTCGTGGAAGGGGTAGCAAACGGCGTTGATCCAGAGGTATAGCCAAGTTAATATTAAAAATGTTAGTAAAAATAAAATGATGTCCCTGTACATACATACATACATACATACATACATACATACATACATACATACATACATACATACATACATACATACATACATACATACGTACTAAGGAGTATTGACAGCCTCGGACCTTCGTCATAAAGAAAAGAAGGGTTTATCATGAAAATGACAAAGAGCATGTTGTTTGATGATTACTCAATGTTTGGTGATAAAATGTTTAGCCAGTTTCATATTGCGAACTTAAAAATATATATGTCAGATAAAAAATTCAATTTTGATAAAACTGTGACAAAAGTACATTCCTGAGAGGGTTGTTCGACAAGGGAATTTATGGATAGCATTGAGGGATCATTATCCTATTATGCTCGACCATGCCGAAATGTAGTAATTATACACCTGGTAGTAGCTCTTTAATGTACCTCATTAAAGTACATCTATTCATTATAGTTCAGTTGTTCAGCCAATGAGAAATCACCATTGTAGCATTATAAAAGCGCAAGTATCGATTATTCTCGGATATGCAATCGAAAGACAACTAGCGAAACGTCACGGAGGCTGGAAATCCAATACTGTCGCAGAAGGTTATGTTCTGTTACTATAATAATTTGCGTTAATTGTAAATAATATTCAAATAAATTCAATTTGTCATCTCGTTTTTCAATTCTAAATCAATTTCCAGGTTATATCAAGATTAATATGTTCATGTTATTCTATAGATTATATCAAGGTCAATGACATTCGTTCCTCGGAAAAAATCAATACTTTCGCGTCTGCGCACATCTCACAATTTAGAAGGTCAGTTCCGCTCCTCACTTACATAACCATAACATGAATACTTATGAATAATTTCAAGTCAGAAATATGGTCGAGCATAAAAAGTCGTATGAAACTTGCCTATAATGGTAATTAAGACGCTCGTATGAAAATTATGAAACTCGCTTGCGCTCGTTTCATAAGCAAACATACTCGGGTCTTAATTACTACCATTATAGGCTCGTTGCATAATGTACTATTATGTAACCATAAAGAATTTGGTTGTGGAATTTAAGAAAGAAGTAACAGAAATCAATTATGAACACCATGTTGGATATCTGCTGCTAGATAAATTAGATTATTATGGAATTAAAGGTGTTGCACACCAATGGTTTCACTCATATCTCATGATCTAGATATTAATGTAATAACTATGTAAGCAAATGTATTTAATTAGAATTAGAGTCTGGCTGGGCGTAAGAGAAGGCCTACTGGCCTTAGCTCTGCCAGATTAAATAAATAAATTATTATTATTAAATTATAGATAGGATATAAAAAAGTTGAAATCAATACTGTACAACTATGAAATCTGCATCGACATGGGGAACTATTAATAATGGAATTTCTCAAGGATTAATATTAGGTCCCCTACTTTTTCTAGTGTTTATAAATGATCTTGCCCCCCCTAATAAAACATGTAGGTCATCCCATATTATTTGCAGATGACACAAGTATAGTAATTACAGCCAATAACTCCAACACATTCCAATCTTCAACAGAGGAAATTCTCCTCAAAATATGTGACTGGTTCTCAGTTAATAAATTGGTATTAAACTGTAACAAAACTAACATAATTCAATTTAAATCCTGTCCAAATTCAACGTCGCAAATTTCTAGTGCAATAATTAATAATAGATCTCTATTAGAAACAACAACAACCAAATTTCTTGGCTTAAAAATCGATAATGTGTTAAATTGGAAAAATCATATTAAAGAAATTACCCCCAAACTAAATTCAGCTTGTTTTGCTATTAGATCTATGCAAAAGATAGTAAATATCAATACCTTAAAAACAATATACTTTGCATACTTCCACTCGGTAATGAGTTTTGGAATAATATTCTGGGGAAATTCCACAGATAGTAACAATATATTTCTATTACAAAAAATAGTAATTAGAATAACAGTAGGTGCCAAATCTAGGGAATCGTGTAGGACTGTTTTCAAAAAACTACAAATAATGCCCATGGCTTGTCAGTATATCTTTTCATTAATAATCTTCCTCGTATGTAATCGTGAAAACTTTGTAACTAATTCAACAGTTCATAGCATAAATACACGTCAAAAAATGGCTTTCATACTCCATCGGCAAGTCTATCATGCTATCAAAAAAGAGTGCGTTATATGGCAGTAAAAATTTTTAATAGCCTCCCTATCGATATAAAAAATGAAACTCAAAACATAAAATTATTTAGGGCCAAATTAAAGAAGTACCTAATTTCTGACGCCTTCTATTCTGCAGGTGAATTCATGACACCCAATAACGCTTTATGAATATCAATACCGTGCATGACATGATTTTGGAGGATCAATGAATTGGGCTGAAACGTGTAAGTTATCTGAGACTTTGAAAATTCTCTCTCACATAATGCATCATGATTTGAGTATGAGAAAATTATCTGATAATTAATTCATTAATTCATAGAATTCTGTCCAAGGACAGGTCTTTCACTGCAAGCCCAGCTTTCTCCAGTCTTGGGTTCCTAAATGCTTGAATGCTGATCATAAACAACTCAGAGTGACAGTTTTTAAGTTGATCTGCTGCCTTTTGACAAGAAGTCCCCTAATTTTTTGGTTCATATTGTAACTATGGACGAAACCTAAATCCATCATTACGATTCAGAGACAGATAGAAGAACACTGAAAAGAATGAAAACACTCTGGTTCTTCCAGCACAAAGAAATTTCGCTGTCAGAAATCAGCAGAGAAAGGTCCGTGCATCAGTTTTCGGGACAAAAACTGAATAATTATGACAATCTAAAGTAAAACTGTAACTGGAGCATATTATCATCCATTATTAACTACACTACGGGTTGTTGTAAGAAAATGTACCCACTCACAAGCACCTGATTGCATTGGAGAAAATTGTTGAAGCTGGCTTTGAAGTGATTGACCATCCCCCATACGCTCCAGATTTAGACCACCTCAAACTATCACCTATTCCAAAAGGGGGGAAAAAATGTAAGAAAAGAAATTTTCATAGAATGAAGGAGTAATAAGTACTGTAGAAGAGTGGTTAACAGGTAAAAACATTCTTTTAGAGATTCAGAATTGCTTCATGATGGTTGTGCGAAGTGTATAGAGTTCTAGACCGACCACTGACATTAAAACCTGCGCCACAAACCAGTATTCGTTGATGCGCAGGTTGTCATAGTGGGGGATCTGTTGTATGCGCTCCCTGATCGACGCCTCGCAGCGAGTTCGTTCTAAACTATTCGAAACAGCACTTGTGTCAGCAACCAATCTTTCACTTTTCAATCAACTATTAATATTCTATTTCCACGTATTGTGTATAGTTAAAACATATTGTAATTTATAACAATGGAAGGGAAACCAAATGTGCGCCGCAGGCTTTTGAAAAGTGACGCGCGTAAAATTATTTATAACGTTGCGAAGTATTCAAGGGGATAGGTACAGCTTACAGCAGTAAAATTTTTGGAAATGTTCAACATTTTTTTCTTCCATTACTGTATCTAGTACAATAATGAAAATTGGTATGTATAAAACACTATTCTTCTGCTATATTAAAAACATAATTTTACGATTTAAAAAAATTATATATATATATATATATATATATATATATATATATATATATTTTTTACAAATTCAAAATGGTGGCAGTTCACTGTGCAGTGATGAAGCGTTTCTCTCATAATTCAGACACTTGTTAACTTCATGTTCTCTCTCTTTTATTTTATTAATGAAAGTCATGTTTACAATATCATGCTCTTTCAACTACATTCCTTAATAAATAATATTTTTTTTATTTTGTTTTAGAAGTAAGTGCTGATACTTGATCTTTTTTTAAATGAATTTATTTGTTATCAGACAATCTATCAAATGTAGAGAAGTGCTCTTGCATCATATTGTAGATATAACATACATAAATACACAAAAAATTTCATCACAGAATGTTGGATAGTTTTTGAGTTATGTGGGAAATTCTTCATCAGTGTACAGTGAAATGAATTTTGAAAAAAAAAAAAAAAAAAAGTAAATAATTTTTTTTAATCGTAAAAATATTTTTTTCATATAGCAGAAGGACAGTGTTTTACACATACCAATTTTCATTATTGTACAAGATATACATAGTAATGGAGGAAAAACGTTGAATATTTCCAAAATTTTACTGCTGTAAGATGTACCTAACCCCTTAAAAGAGAGAGAAAAAAAGAATTTAAGTTGAAATATAATGTTGTCACATCAACAAGGAAGCTACGGGAGTTTCGGCCAGCTTGATAAAAAACGTTTTGAAGGAAGAGGCAGTGTCATTGTCTACCACAGTTGGAGTCCGACTAGTGTAACCCGGCCTAGCGAGCTGCTCGTATAGTGATGACGTCTCCCCCTCCATGGCCACGTGAGTATTGGAAAAGTCGAAGGTCTTTTTGTAGTTGGTCGAGCTATAAAAGGTGATTATGTTGAATAGATAAATATTTTGTTTTGAGACACATCAACATTTTCCATGTTAAGCTAAGAACTTATCAATACTGCCTCATATTCCTGGTATAATACCTCTACAAGGAAAACTTGACGCTATTCCATTCAAATTAGGGTTCGTATCGCAAAACTGAATAATGCTGATATAGTGGGTAATACTAATTTTTGTCTCTTTTTCATAACAACAAAGCTGCTACCATAACGCGTTTCTGATTACCGATACTAGAGCCCGGATTTACATGCATTTATAAAGCAAACATGCTCTATAAAATCTTAAAATATGCACTATAATGTATAATATAGTCCACACCTGTGGAGTAACGGTCAGCGCGTCTGGCCGCGAAACCAGGTGGCCCGGGTTCGAATCCCGATCGGGGCAAGTTACCTGGTTGTGGTTTTTTCCGGGATTTTCCCTCAACTCAATACGAGCAAATGCTGAGTAACTTTCGGTGCTGGACCCCGGACTCATTTCACCGGCACTATCACTTTCATTTCATTCAGACGCAAAATAACCTAGATGTTGATACAGCGTCGTAAAATAACCCAATAAAATAAAAAAAATAAAATGTACAATATTAATTTCGAAAACTAACACTTCGTACATGTTTTTACTCTTAAATGGAGTAAAAAGAGCTTTTAAACCTCAATGCAAGCACAATTTGTTAAAAGTTGTGAAAAAAACTAAACTTATACATTCATTAATATAAAATACAGTTAAACAACTAACTTCAGTTTCACTATATTACTCCATATTTCTTCTTGTGCCAACTCCTCTTCTAACGCTGCTGCTGCTTCACCACGTAACATTTTTCTGTCTTACAAACGGAATGGTATCCATAATTTTTTTCAAGCACTGATCGAAGTTTTTCAGATGTTTTTTTTTTTAAATTCCGTGTGTTTCAGGGATCAAAGTATCAATAACATTTTGACCTAAGGACAAAGACTCTTGCTGTGGAGAAACTGTACTTTCGTATTGTTATTGTATCAGACAGACTGACTCACCAGCGAATAGGGATTAATAAGAATGGACACTGAGCGAAATTCCCGGCTCTGTTTTTTTGTGCTCATGTGCTAGGTTAGCGTTTGATTCCACTTTCAAACGCTAGAGGTCAGTATAATAAAGAACCCGCAAATAGTGGAACAGCAATCCCTATTCGCTGGAAAGTCTGGTAAAAGTATTTTTGCTGTTGATTGCTACTGCGATATCAGTGCCAACTCTAGGGAAAAAGGTAAGATCTGACACTGATGCTGCTACAGCTGGTTTGAAGGTCACTGAAATGTCACTGCTACATCAAAGGTACCAACACGCAGTGTCCATACTTATAATTCCCTATGGTACTAAAACAAATGAGCTAAGCATAATGCCACGTTTCCACAGAGCATAAATCATTCCTTGTTCATTAAGCTCCAGAGAATTGCCGAATATGCCATTTTTTGTATAACAAAAGAAAATATACATTAGAATATGTCCAGAATATGCCGACATGTTTCCATATGTTAAAATAGTTTGCATGCAATATGCATTTTGCATATAAATCCGGGCTCTAATCATTATGCTACTAAGTGCAATGCCAACATAAGCGTTAACTTAAGAATATAAACGTTACGGTAAAATCAAGAAGTCATACCATCATTCACGATGGGAACATAAACATAACAGCAAACATACTTGGTAACCATGGAAACATAACAATGAAGCCATTTCCTCATATTGTGTCGTATACTTCAGCGCTCCACGATTGTGTTCTGTTTGCAAATCACGTAAGCATAAGCATGAAAGTTTGGAGTTTGCAAACTTTCATGTTAACGTCTTACGGTAATGTTTATGTCATGCCAATGCTTACCGGTATGTGAATCATTGTGAATGATCCCATTTGGTAGCCTGGGCGCAAACTTCTGTGTTTATGTTACGGTTATGTTTAATTTTCATTGTGAATGGGCCTTAAGATTACAGCCAACATGAATGAATACTTCACACTCGTGTTGCTTTAAGAGTTGGTCTTTAAATCACAGTCTAGTATATACAGTCACGAAGCTCAATACGTAGTAAATATGCATCCATAGATAGTTGCTAACCACTAGGATTGCTACTATTGCCTCAGCACAGACAATGTGAAATAGTCTATTGTTTCTAGCACCCTCACAACTCAAGCTTCGTGACTGTATATACAGACTGTGGTTTAAATTAATATTCTATCAGAGAAAAATTTTTTGTGTGATTTATATTCCGAGGGAAACTTCAGTTGTGCAAGATTTTTAATTGTGTAGATGTGATCATTTTGCAGGAATAATTTATTACGTTGAGTAATTATGTATAATCACATTATTTTTTAAGTTCTACGTATTTCAATTAGAGGGCTTTATTTCTGAAATTTACACGTTAGGTGGTAATAACCGATCATGTCTAGGACCTATATCAAGCAAAGAGGACTGATGAAGAACAAACTTAACGGTCAGCGCGTCTGGCCGCGAAACCAGGTGGCCCGGGTTCGAATCCCGGTCGAGGCAAGTTACCTGGTTGAGGTTTTTCCCGGGGTTTTCCCTCAAGCCAATACGAGCAAATGCTGGGTAACTTTCGGTGTTGGACTCCGGATTCATTTCACCGGCATTATCACCTTCATTTCACTCAGATGCTAAATAACCTAGATGTTGATACAGCGTCGTAAAATAACCCAATAAAAAAAAAAAACAAACTTCATCAGAAATTGGCTCCAGCGGAATGCGGAATGTTCTGTCAATACAAAGAAAGTGACTTTCCAGCATTGATAAAAGAATCATTTTTATAAGTAATATTGTGATTATCAGATTCGTAACCAAGAAAACAAATTCACCATTCCATTGAGAAAATTCAGAAAATAAAAGGAAATCGTGAATATGAAATAAATGTTCTTGAAAAGATAGTGTGATGTAATGGAGGATTTTATTTTGACTTCCAGAGCAATATGGACATCATCGAAGCAGAGAAAAAACAAAAGCAATAGAAGTGATTCAACCGTCTTACTGACGAAAAATTTTACTTTTCTAATTTAGTAGTGGAGTGGAGTAATACATTAACGTTTTTGAAAAATTAAATGATTTTGTAAGTTACTATAAATAAAACATGAAGATGTAAAAACTATGAAATTTTGAAAACTTTTATTAAATGGATAATAAAATTTAACAGTTCGATTAGAGGAATAAAAACCTGAAATGTATAATTTTATATTCAGTACCATAATTAAATAATTTATTACATTATTCTTTTAAGTTTTGAAAATAGAATATTTTTAAAAATCTTAGAATAATTGTACTAGGTAATACTCAACCTCTTGTCTAACATCGAACACCAGGTAAAATAAATTAATAAAATATCATAAGGTAACCAATCAGTGAATTTTTTTTTATAAATTATAAATAAAACTAGAGATTAACAATTCTGTTATACGCATAGAATTCCAAATGGTTAAAGATTATCCTTAGCTTGTATATAAAATGTAATTCCACAAAATTTCCTTAAAAATAAACAAAAAATATCATTATTACCCAGTTTATAGTAATGAAAAAAGTTCAAGTTTTCAACGAGATATCAGTACTTAGTTGTCCTTTCAATCGAATAGGAATAAATTGAACTGGGGGAAAATTATTGAATGAAGAAAGTACCTAGTCTATAATGTTAATGTGGAATGAATTCATCTTAAAAATGTAAATGCTGCTATAATTTCTAATCGCAAGAGAAAATGAATGTTTAAACTTTGTAAGAATCGGACTTTGTTTATTTTTAATAATTATATACAGTTCAATTAAATATAAATTAAATATAATTATACTATGTTTAGCAGAATGGAAAACATGTACAGCATACATTATGCAGACACAAGATGAATACATAATACCCATGCAGTAAATTAAGCGAGAAATTTCCTGAAAAAATATTTTATATTCATCTCACATTTGTACAACTGCACACCCTTATTTGGTTAACATGATGGAAAACGGTGACCAGGGATGGGCAAGTCCATGTGCAATAAGGAATCTGGCAGAAAGAAAGGTACTAAGGCCGTGTCTCAAAGCTACATTTTCAGGTGAAGTGAACTAGATTGTTGACTAAATAGCGGATGTGACGTCAGAAGTTATGATCCAAAGCTACATAGTGCATAGCAATCAAGTCCGTACTAACTAGTAAACGAAAATGATTGCTTGATTGTTGACTTGTACACTAAACAAACATGGATACCTCATCAGCAATTGGGGTTATAAAATCTGAAAATGCTTTGGAAGTGAAATAATGTAAATATAATGCAGAGTAACACGTTAACTTTGAACACTGACATTGTTAGTACCTTCTGTACAATGTTTTAAACATTATTGTAATATATTAAACCCTTACCTTTTCCACATAACTCGTAATGAAACTGCATTAGGACACTGCCTTCTTAATTAAGTACTGCACCGTGATGTCATGGTTTTTAAAAAAATAGTCTATGAAGAAGGCCATGTTTTAAGCATACGTTTCCAAAGCTCCCTAGTGTGTAGTTTACAAGTCACCTAGTTGCTAGTCACTAGTGTGTAGTATGGACTTGAGCTTTGAGACACGGCCTAAGTAAACCAAGAAAAGATTATGAAATGATATTTTGACGGCAACAGGAAGTGGTTCAAGCAAACAACAGAAAATCATTTAGCAGAATGGGCCAAAATTATATTGATAACTTTTGCTTTTGCTATTAGCTTACCCCCCCTCCCCTTCTTTTTTAATTGTATTATCACAACAGAGCTTATGGAACTTTGGCATATTTTGCAAACCAATTGTTTAACTATTTCAATATGCATTCAGTAAACACGATACTGACCTTTAAGAAAGACTGATCCATTAAGTTTGCCCATCTGGTCACCCATGTGTGAATGAACCTGTTGTTTGTATGTACATAATTCTGTAATAGATTTTCAGGATATATCTTGTGTTAATGATGTGTGATCTGCCAGGAATGCCATGCATTTAAAAGCTGTGAATAAAATCGCGTCTTGCTCATTGCAAATTGCATCTTGTTATTTCTCAGCTCGTCTTGCTTCGAAGAAAGTACAACCGATGTGGCTTCTGGTCACACCTGCCAGATGACTGCAACAACTGCCTCAGATTAAACTGTTAATCTGTGTTTCTCCTCAACTTGTGTTTTAGCACGTAGTAATGACGGATTTGTGACGAGTATCGTTTAGAGAGTTGCAAATCACTTTGTAGCAAAATCAGACTGTTGATATTTTGAATGACTGTAGTGACTGATTAGAATTTGATTGGCGCCGAAGTAGTGTTACACGACCCGTGTCCCACACAGCACACCGACACATTCTCTACCTACACTGCAAACAAACATTAAACACCAACATATGGATTGCAGTATTCTGTGATAAGTTATCAAAAATTTATTCGATGATGTATTATGTACAGATTATTATAGTACAAACCGTGAAATCGAAAACATTGTACAAAGGAAGTAAAGTGCAAGCATAAAGGCAAAACTGGAGAATTAAAAATTGAAAATGGCAACATGACATTTTTATTCTTAAAAGATTCACTTTTTTTTAAACCAACCTATTTTTAATTATGTAAGATTGGACACATAGGCTAGTATTTTATTTGTATTAATAGTTATGCGAATTTGGAGCTGATAAAATTCTCCCCCTGCAATGATATTTTAAATGCAATTTTCTATAATTTGTGAGATGATGTTATACAATACTAGATGGCTGCAGCGTGTACTTTCTATAAACCTACAAGATGCCGGATGAAGCTACGAAGTGTGCGGCATGGTACCACTCTGGGACCCAATCATTGTAGAAAGCTTCTTCTAATGGTATGTCCACATTGACAACTTTTGCTTAACATTGTTAGTGAACACTGCTATCAATGTTCGGACAGACTGAGATTAACGGAAATCATATTTCAAGTGATTCTGAAAAATTTTGACTTTACTGCGCCCATTAGTAAATTTTGCAAAGTGTTAAAGCTTAGCTATTAACACTCTCAATTTTGCTAAGTCGAAAGAGCCTAATGGAAAAACTTCGTAAGTATTTTAGCTAGTTCACTCAAATTATTCCATTGTTGAATAAAATATGATTTATTGCAACACAATACAAAATGCAAATAAATACGTAGCACATGACACCTACTATTTCATCATTATGCTCGTCAAAACAAGTACATCAACAAAACTAATTCCTTCTGCTTCATATCTGCTTAAGTTTGGAGGCAAGAACGTAACGTACACAATTAACTGCCAGAACTCTTAAAACAAATGTTCACAATTTTACTCTAATCGAGAATGTATGATAACAATGTTAATTAACTTCAGTGTGGACTTACCGTTAATAGATAAAAGTTTTATTAATTTTTTCAGTCGGTGTTATGGCAAAAATTCTCATGACTCAGTAATGATCGTGTGGAGTGGATGTCTTGTAGAAAGAGGGAAGAAAGCAAATTAACGAACCAAACTAATGCAAATGAAAATTCCATTTTTTTTTTTCCTTTTCTTCCTTTTTTTTAACTCTGAACTTTAGTCTTTCCATGATGAAATCAGTTATAGCTCATAGCTGAGTACCTCCTTACTGAGTCGTTGTTTGGTTTTGTGTATATACATCATTCTATCTGTATTTCATACATATTATGAACATACAATATCTACAGTATTGTATGTTTATATTATGCATACTTTATTTATAATTATTGTATAATATAATCTCTCTTATTCAAATATAACTTAATATACAAACAGGATGCAGAGTTTGCACACATCATTTCCTTACTGGTGTGGTACATTATAAAAAGCAGTCAAATCCTAGGATTTGGTTGAAACTTACTTATTATTCAACATATTGAAATGATTGTTTCTTAAAAAAAATAAATAAAAAAGAAACTCCTGTCACGGAGAAGATACTGACAGGAATTTTCCCTGCAAACATTCTTAGAAAATGTGCCTAATGACTCTAGATACTGAATGTGTGACGAGTGGTTGAGGTTATGTACTACAGACTAGTTATGCGGACTCGTGTCTTCCAAACTCTCGTTTGCCATATGAAATATTTTAATGAGATTGCATGAAATTCTAAAGTTATCTTTTTAATAAAAACAATAAAGTTACGCAGTTTTTTTTCTTCGGTATCTAGACCAGCTTTGCACCGATTTTTTTTAAAGACTACAGAACCTACGGCAGCCAAGATGTCTTCGATCCTCGCAGGAAGGATCGAGCAATGGCTTCGGCTTGCAACAAGCCTCGTGTGATAGGGCAGCACTCATGCCAAGAAGCGTCAACAACAGGAGTACTTAATATTATTAGTTATACCTTATGATTATTGTTAACACATCTCTCTCCCACGTAACATTGTGCTATGTAAAGCGTTCTCTAACAGGAGAACTGTGTTTTCTTAGAGTTAAACTCAATAAAAATAATTGCATCACAGACCTTAGTAGCAATCTAACTTCATGTCATGCATTTTATTTATTTATATTATTTTTTATTTTGGTTGCAACACTGGATATCTGGATATCACGTGTAGAAAAAGCAACGCAGAAAGTAACAAGATTTCTTGGTTTTCAAACTTTGAGCAACAACTGGTTTTTTAAAGCCCACTGTTATAATAATTGATTTTTAAAAAAGTTATTTACTTAATAAGTTAACATAATGGCATATTTTGTGATTTTTTGCCACATACAATAACCAATTTGTGCATAACCAACCAGTAATAATGAGTGTCTCGTTACAAGGGTGGCGTGTGACGTCACACAGTTTGCAAAATAACAATTTTATAGAGAATGTATATACATATCTTCCACTACAGTCTGACTGTTGTATGTATAGTGTTAATAACAAAATGTTGGACAAGACAGCACTACTTGGACTACCGGACAAATCACACACTTGGCGCCACTTTGCAAGAATTTACAAAGCCCTAGAGCAGATCAAAGCCTTCCATAGTTAAAGTTCAACTTTGGTTGTTATTGTTGCTGTTGTTGATGATGTAAGAAGCCAGAATGATAACAATGATGAGTATGACGATGTCGGTGATACAGATATAGTAGTTTATATTGAAAGTTTGCAATGAAAGAACGGAATATCTCTAAGATCTGGAACAGAACTCCTTCTCTTAGAGACCATTCTTTCTTTTTTTTTATTTTCAACTCATACACCAAGCTTTTCTGAAATTGTGACAGTAGATTGAGTAATTTGATTGTGAAGGCCTATTCTACAAAATTAACACTTCCTTCCCTTCCACCTGACCTTTTCAAAAGAATATATGCAGTGCTGGCGAGAATTATACCAAAAGTGTATAGGAGTGCAAAGCAAGTTCTGTGTAATTGTCTTGTCTCGTTATATTCTGAAGAAACAGGGAAAAAAGAGAGATGCTGAGAGGAGAGTACATAATGGAGCTGGTGCGATGACGGCGATGATGGGTGAACGTGTGAGAAGCACACAGTCTCACGGTTGAGCTAGTATCGAGTCCAGATTCCCCCTGACGGCACGCTGCAGGGAGCTGGGGACACCCGTCTGGAGCGGCACCCCATGCGTACACGCATGAGAGGGGAAGGAAGCAGTGTACGCCGGGCTGCAGCGAGGGGGTCCCACACCCCCAAGCGGCCTCCACATTCTGTCATTCTGACCGGTAAGAGAGTAACACTGTTTGATTTCACACACAGTGGCCGTGTGTTACCCTTCCCGAAGAATTCCTTGTTCTAAAGAATGAAGTTTTCACTTTTATTTTTATCATTTACCGTGACTTCATTAAAATATTTCTTTCAAGAACACAATCAGTAAGACTTTTGGACATCGCATAGAATACAAGCAAGCAGACGGTGCTTTCAATATCGGTGACGAAAGGAGAAATAAAGTCCTGCACAGTGTATGAAATGAAACCTTACTCACTTCGGGGCGAGAATGAAAGATATTCGAGTATTTTGAAACTAAACCAACTAGGTAAACGAGGGCGTGGCTTGATTGAGCACTGCAACGGTTATTGCAGGTTGCAGGGTGGTCACGTGAACATAAGCCGTCCGTCTCGTGGTTCAGTAAGGAAAAGAAGTAGCCCAACAACGAACCCTTGCGCTTGGCCTCACACTGGGGTGGAAATCTATGTACAAGTTACACCGAGAACAATGTATGTTCATAAAGAAAAGTAGTGTAGAAAAATAACAAGTGAAAAACACGACAAGAGCTTGCGTAAGAAGGAAAAAATAACAACAGATGCATGTTTATGTTATCCCCGATCCCACCCTGGATTAACATGCGGGCAGCATCTCTCTCCAACCTTCGCCAATGGGTAGCCACTTCTAGTTGCGTTATCGTCTAAGCACTGTGTCCCAACGATTATATTAGCAGAAAAAAATTAATACAAAAATAATTAATGTGATGGCGGTGAAGTTCATTTATCCAATACCAAGCTTGAATCTTCTTAACAGAGAAAAAATCTAGCACTGGCAAATTGGAGAATGAATTGAATCAATTGAAAAGTTGTCTTGCAAATGAAGCACATTTCAGTTGTGTAGCTTATGCAGACGAGTAGACACCGCTCGCCCCTCCCCTCCGCGTCCACACACAGACAACCTACCCTTCAGGATGTCACACGCAAACAACACAACAAACGGAGAACGAAAATCAAGCGAAGATGTGAGATCACTTGCCGCGCACTCGCCGGACGTCTGTCTCAGTGCAGACGGCAAGTCCCGGCTCGCGCGCGCCCCGGGCCGGGCAGCAGCGCGGGGAAGAGCCGCGGGGCCCGGGAGAGAGGCTTCAGTCATCGCGTGCGGCGTGTGGGAGGGGGGGACGCCACCCGGCTCAGACGTCGGTGGAGCGCGACGTCACGCTGGGCGACCTCGAGTGGATCACCACGCGGTGCCCGTTCTTCGTCACGAAGCCGTCGCTCTCGACGAGCACTGCCGTCTGGTGACGGTCGTGGAGGTCCGCGTCGTCGCCGGCGTCGTCCGAGTCTTCGCCCGGACCGCCCTGGCGCTGCTGCTTGTGCTTGCGCCACGCATTCTGGATGAGCCGCGCGCAGTACTCCTCGCGCTGCCTCCAAAGTGTCGACGACACGGGTTCGTAGCCCACCTCGTCCGGCCGGGCCTGCACCTCGCCCAGTTCCCCGGACTCATCGATGGCATTGCCCTTTCTCGCAAAGAAGTCTTTGGTCAGGGCGTCTAAAATGTCCACACAGAACATGAGGTCACCCTTGCAGATCGGGATGTCCATGGACACTATCTTGTACTTGTTCGGCTTGTGGATCTGCAGCGGGGGCTCCAGCACATCAAGGAACTCTGACAACTGGTCGTACCGGATGTACTGCGTACCATCCGGATCAAACTGCTGCCAAATCTCATAGTACATGTCGTAGTCGTCATCTGTGAGACCTTCCTGCACATCTTCTGTTGCCTGCAATCAAACATACCTCTTCTCATTTCCATACTACATGTAATTGACTCGCACTTTATCGTAGAGGTTTGGAGGTGCTTGTCAGACAGGACAGGGGTGAATCTTCGATCCTGCTCACACAACACACCGCAGAAAACTTATTTAAATAATTTAAAATAACCTCAAAATTGTAGCACACCATTCTGCAGAAAGCAGGTATGTCATTCAGTCAGTTCACACCAGTGACGTGCGGTGGCCCAACAGATTACCCAAGCAGCCGCGTAGCCAAGTTTTCTTTCCCCTCTTACTATTTATAATTGATTCAAATACTTATAACGTTACTAATTATAAAAATACGTTGGCATTTGTTACCCATTTTTTTTACAAAATCTATAAGATTAGACCTACTGCAACTATTGCCTAAAATTAAAAATACTATTACAAAGGACCAGTCTAAGTACTGTTAAGTCGTGACGAGTTGTTCCATCTTGTTGGGGAAACGTGTGGTAATCGTCGACCCAGAAATTCATCAAGAAATTTTGTGCGCTTTGATGATTTGGAAAAAAACTCTGCAAGCCCAGAAAGAGTAGCAAAAAATATACGGCATTCAGGAATACTTGAAGCACTTGGGACAGTGCTAAGTTTAAACAGTGTGCATCAGAGACCTGCAAGAGAGCGATGCTTAACGATATCTGAGATCGGTTTTACCGAATGCTCTTCGTGTGTAATCGCTCGAGCTCGGGTTTGGCCTCCGCTCGCTCGAGATCGCCCAGGGGATCGCTCCCCTGTCAGAACGAGCACTCGCTTCAACGACTTTATGCGAAGCAGTATGCTACAGTACTACGTAATGCAGTATTGGTAGAAATCGAATGAATTCATTCGAATTATTTGATTATCAAAACCATTCGAAATAATAGAAATATTCACAATATCACTCGATTATTCATTAACTTTGCTTACCACCACAACAAGCCGTATGAAGTTATACAAAATATGTACTCGCATAACAGAATATGTTCCATTTTATGATAATGATAAGAGCTTCGAGTTCAGAATCATATGACGCAACAATAGAATGATAAGCTTTGAATGTTCTGTGTGGGTGTTGTGTACTGACTCTTCTAACAGCCCCAGAATCTGACCCTGATCTTCATTAAATTAAACACCTGACCTACATGGCGATAAGAAAAAAGAGCGCTGCTCTCAGACTATAGACCTACGTATAGAATGAGTAATCAACATACTGCAATTTTATTGAACAATTCATTCATGCATTCGAATGATTTCATCCTACAATGGAATAATCATTATAGAAATCATTCGATTGTTCTCAACAATTATATATATTTAGCGGAAATTTAATTAATTACACATTTTTCTTTGTTTAGATTGAAATGGCCTGAAATGATTTTCTGTATAAATAAATTTCATTCCTACTTAGTTTAACAATTAATCGTGATAATTACTGTAAATGCAAATGAAATGTTTTGTTATATTACTATAAAACGTATATAAAACAGACAAATTACAATTTAATACGTGATAACTAAAAATGTCTATCGATGTATGAAATGCAAATAATAAATTAGTAGCGATATATTTTGTTTCATCTCGGACGTAGTATGAACTTTACTCATACTAACTTGGGAATAGTTTTATTTTTTTATTTTAGTAGGTTATTTTACGACGCTTAGGTTATTTAGCGTTTGAATGAAATGAAGGTGATAATGCCAGTGAAATAAGTCCGGGGTCCAGCACCGAAAGTTACCCAGCATTTGCTCGTATTAGGTTGAGGGAAAACCCCGGAAAAAACGTCAACCAGGTAACTTGCCCCGATCAGGATTCGAACCCGGGCCACCTGGTGTGGACAATCCTATGTACTTTAAGGTATTCTTATCCCTTACTTCTCTGAATTTAGTCCAAGCAGAGCTAGTAACTGCTTTCCCTTTTTTCCAATACTCTGACTCTGCTAATTTAATTTTATTTTCGGTATATACTTTCGACATCGTGTCTTGTAATCTTTTACCATCAACAGAGACGGTGTCCGAGCATCTGCTTGAGATCGACGTCGATACTATTGAATCATCTTCAACATTCGTTTTGATGAAACGTACTGATTAGACAAGCCTACAATTCACCTACTGCTTACTGCTACCGGAAGAGCACCCATGAACACCGAGCGCTCGTCCTCAGACCCGATCGCTCGGTGTGTTTCTTTACTTCGTGATTTATAGGAAATATTCGTAGATGATCGCTAGTCATTCCATCAGTGCCTTCCTGGACTGATAACGATATCCCGCGCTCGCTCTGATGCTGGTCTCTGGTGTGCATAGCAGTGGACAAAGAGAGCTTGCGGAAAAGGCGCCTTAATATTAGCTTAATACCATGTAATGAAAGAGGCCATCACTGCACTTCCATCGTAGCTCTGTGCGACAAGTTTCTTACTGCAGTTTCAAAAGTCTTGAATATGTCTTAAAAATAAGATCAGAATTTGCTGCCGCTGTTTTGCCCTCACTTACATCATGGAGGCACACAAACCGCTCTAACACCCTTGCTTCAATCGTATATCGATAAACAAGAGAAAATTGTGATTTACTCGAGACGTCAGTTGTCTCATTAGCTAATATGGCAAAAAGAATCAGATTTCTGTAATTGCTGTTTAATTTCCTTATTATGTGCACTGGCAACAGATTCAATTAAATCATTTTGAATACGATTTGATACATCTTTGAATACTGTAGATGTCTCCAAATGATTTTTAGAAGAGGGTCGTACTGGGCGGTGTACTCCAAAAGTTCTAAATAATTACCGCGGTTGTTAGACATTTTCGACTTACCGTTTTCTCTAAATTAAAGTTTCAGTTTTGCAAGTAAACAAATGGCGTTTATAAGCCTTTTCAGAATGTCTCTATTGCGTGTTACCTTTCTATTATGTAGAATAATACTTTCTTGGGGGTCAAGGGAATGGCAGAGGTAGTACCTTTGCATGGGGTTGACTCAGCACTGGTCCTCGTCTACCCAGGGCTAAGCTGAGGCATATGCAAGATCTTTTGCCGAGGACGCTATAGCCAAGAAGAAGAAGAACCACATCCTGCAAGAGGTGGCCCTGCTTATACAGAACATGGCGGATCTAGCACCTGGCTAGTCGATAAATAACCCCGGCATGTTTAACAACAATACATGAGAAACCGGTGAGAAGAAACAGCTGGTAGTAGTCCTGAAGAATTCACTGAAGCCGAATAGGTGAAATTTTAAATCTCGGGAATGGCCATCACTAAAAGAAAACCAGTAGGTCTTCTTTAGAAAGACTCAAGGCGAATATCCGGCGCCTAAACGGGATTTTTTCGGCTAAGGAATGGTAACCCTAACAGAAGGTTCCCAGGCCCTCCAGGTTGGGGGTTGGGCTTTGGGTTGACAACCCAATCCCGGAAAAATTTTAACGTTGAGAAACCCAAAGAAGCAAGCCGGACTGATCATCGGAGACGACTAGGCAAACGGAATAAGAATATGTATTTGGCTACATGGAACGTAAGAAGTTTATTTAGACCTGGAGCCCTGAGAGATTTGATACAGGAACTTGACAAATATAATATAATGATTGCGGCAGTGCAGGAAATAAGATGGCGAGGGACGGAAATGTTCATGTCCGGTAATTATTTGGTATGCCATAGTGGTAGTGATGGCCGAAATAATTTTGGAACGGGTTTCCTGGTCCACAAGAAAGTTAAAAGTAATATAATTGATTTTCAACCCATTAATGAACATATATGTAGTATACGGATCAAAGGAAGATTTTTTAATACCACCATCTTATCAGTGCATGCCCCCACAGAAGAAAAAGATGAAATTGTTAAGGATGCCTTTTATGAATGTTTGGATAGAGTACACCAACAAATACCTAAGCATGATATTATAATTATATTAGGAGACATGAACGCCAAAATTGGTAAAACAAGTGTGGTATCTAATGTTGGTAGGTATACACTACATGATATATCTAATGATAATGGGGAAAGACTATGTGATTTTGCGGTTGCTAAAGATCTGGTTATCTCCAGCACATGGTTCCCCCACAAAAATATACACCTACAAACATGGATATCACCTGATGGATTTACAATTAATCAAATTGATCACGTCATGGTAAGTGCAAGGCATGCCTCAGACATCTTAGATGTTCGATCTCTAAGGGGAGCGGACTGCGATTCAGATCACTTTCTAGTCAGAGTTAAATATAGACCTAGATTATCAAGATTAGCAACTTTTGTAAATAACAGGTGCATACAATTTAATATTAATAAATTTGAGAACAGTACAATAGCAGATGAGTATAGAAGAACTATAACAGATAATATTCATAAACAGAACATACAGGAGATGAATATTGAACAGAAATGGTCCTTCATTAAACAAAATATACATTCATCTGCCTCAGAGATCATTCAGACCACGCAGAATAAAAATAGGAACACTTGGTTTGATCAAGAATGCAAAGAAATGATAGATAAGAGAAATGAACTCAGACTGGTTATGCTACAAAAGAAAACTAGAGCAGCAACAGATAAATACAAAGAAGGAAGGAGAAATGCTAAAAATATTTGTAAAATGAAAAAGAAAATGTTTGAAGAAAATTTATTGTACGACTTAGATGAAAAATTTGGAAAAAATGAAAGCAGAAAGTTTTTTGAAAGTGTCAGAAGGCAGAAGAAGGGCTTCCAACCAAGAACAATGATATGTAAAAACAAAGATGGAAATCTAATTACTGGAGAACTACAGGTACTAAAAGTATGGACTGAATATTTCAATGATCTCTTGAGTTCTGGAGGACAAGAAGATATAAATGTAAACGTATCATATTTTGGACCTGACCCTTACATGCCAGTACCAACGAATACTATGGTATATGATGCAATAAGGAAAATGAAAAACAATAGAGCACCAGGAGAAGATTCGATTAATGCAGAGTTAATCAAAAAGGGTGGAAAGGAGTTGTGGAAATGTATTCATAATCTGATTGTGGATATATGGAATCAGGAACAAATGCCTAGTGATTGGAGTGTAGCTGTCATATGCCCTATACATAAAACGGGCAATAAACTGGAGTGTAAGAATTATAGAGGCATATCACTGCTAAATACTATATATAAAATTTTCACTAATATCTTAGCTAAGTATTTAGAACCATACATAGAAGCAGCTCTTGGAGAATACCAGTGCGGTTTCTGTAAGGGTCGATCAACAGCAGATCAAATATTTTCTTTACGCCTAATTTTAGAGAAGTTTTGTGAATTTAATTTACCTTTGCACCAATTATATATTGATTTTAAAAAAGCTTTTGACTGCATTAGCAGAGATTACATTCTAGAAACTTTAGGCGAAATTGGAGTTCCCAGTAAACTGATCAATTTAACTAAAATAACTTTAACACAAACTCAAAATAAAGTTAAAATTCAGAATAAACTCTCTGAAAGCTTTATAACTTTTAATGGCATTAGGCAAAGTGATGCCTTATCAACTATGTTGTTTAATGTTGGATTGCATAGAATTGTTCAAAAGATAACCATAAACCCAGGAGGTACAATCATCAATAGAACGGCACAATATATGGCATATGCAGACGATATTGTTATCTTATCACGCAATGTAAGTACAATGGATGAAATACTCAAACAAATAGAAGCTGAAGCAATCAAAGCCGGTCTGGAAATTAACAATGATAAAACTAAATACATGTATAATATGAATAATGACAATTCTAATAAGATTAATTTAAATGATACTGATTTTGATAGAGTTTCCTGTTTTAAGTATCTGGGTTCCATGGTGAAAGACAATAATGATGTTATGACTGATATAAAAGAGAAGATTGCAGCTGGGAATCGAGGTCTTTGGGCATTGAATAAAACTATGAAGTCTAGGTGTATCTCAAGAAAAGCTAAAATAAGAATATATAAAACTATTATTAAACCAATAGTAGTATATGGAAGTGAAACCTGGACTCTATCTGAAAGGGCAATTAAGATCTTAAATGCCTGGGAACGGAAAGTATTACGGAAAATCTTTGGGCCTACTTATGAGCAAGGGTTTTGGCGAATTAAAACAAATGCTGAGTTATATGAATTATATAAAGATAACAACATTGTTGTTGACATAAAACTCAGAAGGTTGGAGTGGCTGGGACACGTAGCCAGGATGGAGAACAATCGCACACCCAAAGCTCTACTAGATGCATTGCCAGTAGGAAGAAGGAAAGTCGGACGACCTAAATTGAGATGGCTGGATGACGTTCAGGCTGACCTAACAAAAGTTGGAATTAGAAGATGGAGAACACGAGCATTAGACAGGAGTGATTGGTCGGATGTTCTGAGGGAGGCTAAGGCTAAACTATAAGGGCCGTAATGCCAATGATGATGATGAATACTTTCTTGTGTTTGATCATTTTCAATATGCACAGTTCCAAAAGTCGCGAGTGCGTTAGAAGCACGAATATGTGCAATAGCAACATCATGATCCCGTATTGCTTTAGTTAAATTACTGTATTTAGCTTCTGTTGGCAGCCAGTAAACTGAGCACCTGATACGGTAAAGTGGCAACACATGCCACACTCTCCCCATATCATTCCTTCTAAATGCGAAACGACATCTAAACAGATGATATGGTGAACGTTGGATAAGTAGAGGAGGACTTGCACCTAATTCATCGGATTTAAATCCTGTGTATGGGGTTATGCAAAAAGTCTAGTTTACACAACAGACATCACCACATCTGAAGAATTGCAGCAATGGATTGTAGATGCCTTCCAGCAAATGAAGAATGACCTAGGATTTCTCGAGCTCTTTCTTGGGTCTTTGCAGAAGAGACTAGAAAGAATGCTGAATTCAAATGCATGGTCAGAATTTTTAACACCTGCTGTAAAATTCTTCAATTAACATGTTCACCCTGTGCTGTACCTTCGTTATCCACAAACTTCAATGTAGTTCAAACAAAAAAGTTCAATCACATTTCTGTGGTATTAAAACCAAAATTATGAATTTTAGTGTCTCGTGATTGATAAATTAAATTAAATTAAATTGTCACCGTTTTTCTTGGAATTAGTATTTAGTATTCAGCGGGCCCCAACCAGCACAAGATGGCATTGTCTCGTAAATGGTTAATTTGCGGACCCATGTTTACTGGAATTTTTTTTTGCTTCTCATCCCTAAATTTTTTACCATCACGTTTGAAATACTCTGTACATTTTAAAAATAACACCACGAAATTGACAATAACACCGAAATCTTGGAATTTTAAAAGGAATTTTTCTTAAGAATAAAACCACTTTCACGGAACTCCATTGACTAGTTGTAAATAAAAATACTGCTGCAATATTCAGTAAACTGACTTATGACTTATCCTATATAGAGTGATTAAAAAATCTGACGACATAGACAAACTCTGTTATTAATGCAGATAGCGAAAAATGGAAAGAGGGGAAAATTGTTGGAAATATGTAGTTTTCAATCTAATGTGCTTGAATTTTCAACTTAGAATAGACTGTTGAGGCTGTACACTAGTACGACACACCCAATGCTGCCAAATTAGTGGCTTTTCCACTAGTTCTACCGAATTTTATATATGTATTATTTAACAGAGAAAAAGTGTTGACATACAAAGTTTAGGGTTATTTAACTTCTCACAGTACAAAGAAACATATCTTTACTTTGATAGAATAAGAATTCTTGCCTGTGGTTTTCTCTGAACTTGTGTTGCTAACATTCCTAATTATCGTCATTATTTCGTAATTTAGTAGAACCCTAGATCATGGTAGAACTAGTGGAAAAGCTACTAATTTGGCAGCATTGGGACTGGTGGGTGTGTCGTAGTAGTGTACAGCCTCAACATTGTATTCTACGCTGAAAATTCAAACACATTAGATTGAAAACTACCTATTTTCAACAACTTTTTTCTCTTTCCATTTTTCGCTATTTGCACTAATAAGAGTTTATCTATGTCGCCGAATTTTTTAATCATCCTGTATATTTAGGCCTACGTTTTATATATTAATAGTAACAATTGTTACATAACTCCACGTCTCCAAAACACGCATTATTTCTTTGTTGTTTATGTCACTATTAATAATGAAACATTTCATCTGAGTTTCTTTTTTTCTTTTACTTACTTTCATTTTATGCAACACTTTTTGTGGAATATTACTGACAAGCTCCTTGAAATTTTGACTCTGCGCAGTCCCCTTAAAACTTACGGCCTCTAGGCTAAGTGGCAGATCACCCCAGTTTTAAATCCACTGTCGCATGGATGCTATACATACCTGAGAATAGTTCTCCAGAATGACAGCAATGTACATGTTTATGACAATGAGGAAACTGATGACGAGATATGACAGAAGGAAGGCAATGCCAATAGTCGCAGATCCACAGTTTCCTGGGTAGCCCAGCTCATTATCAGGCTTGCGACAGTCGTCTTCGTTCATGATGCCATCCAAGACACCATCCCATCCTGCCGATGTCGACATCTGATGGTGGAAGAAGCAAATGAAACACAATTGTCTTGCTGTGGTGTTAAAAATTAAGTCGATATACCACATCAGTAAAACAAAACCTCATACATCACAAACAATAAGGTTTAGTGTATGAATATTCAATTAAATATACGAAGCATTTGTGGTAAGCAGATAGGAAATATTTTTATTTAACTATAATTTCAAATTAAGGACGCTATTTATAATAGACAGGGCTATTAATGGATAAAGATGGAATTATATTGGCATGGTAATGAGTATAGATAATCAGGGGAAAAAAGTCTACAATTTCTTGCAAATAAAATTCCAAAGTATTTGGCAATTAATACGCTGTAATGCTTCTTCTTAAACAATTATCTGAAAGTATGCCAGAAAGTGTGGATATCCCTAACATCTTGAAGACAATAATTATGTTCTATTAACTTTAATTTTGATTCCTTATGCCAAATCTTTCTGATATTCTAGTTATACAGAGTGTCTGAAATCTCTTGGGACAAAATAATACAGATGATAGAAGAGCCTAAACTGAGTATTTTGAGATAGGGAACCAATGGTCGCAAATGCTTATTTCAGGTGCTGCTGGTATGAAATAACTTTCTTGATATTTTGGAATATAATACCCTACTCCTGATGTCCCATTATTAGGATTTAGAGATCCATCTGTATAAATTTGAAGGTGATCCTTATATGTACTGCAGAGTAGTTCTATGGAATCTAACTTAAGAATGTATGGAGAATCATTTTTGGAATGATTTCCTGGAATTTGTACGGTATGTTCTGGAATCACCCATTTCCATGGAGGAATTTCGTTCACAACTAGAGTTTTAGCAATGAGTGTGTCTGTGATATAGATTGGCATTTCTTCTTTGTTTATGTTATAGAAATGACACAGGATATTATTTGACAGTTTGAAGAACTTGTGAGATCTGGTTGAGACTTGCAATTTTAAATGCATTTTTAGATCCTTTTGTAATACATAGTGTCTGATTGGTTGAATATTACATTCAATTTCTAGAGCAACAGTTGGATGTGGTTTTTGGTACTCCTAGGCATAATCTTAAGGCTGAGTTTTGAAGAACAGAAACTTTTTGTAGATGAGTTGCTGATGCTCCTCCCTTTATTTCGCATCCATAGGTCAATTTTGATCGTATATAAGCATTATAAAACAGACGCATTGCCGTGATATCTGATCCCCATTCCTTATTAGCTATGATCTTCAAGAGATTTAATTGTGGTAGACACTGCGATGCAACATTGGTTAAATGTGTTTTCCACAAACGTTTTTCATCAGAAATTAATCCTAGGATCTTACGAGTTGGATTGTACTGAATTTCTTGATTATTCAAATAAATGTGAGGTTTATAGTTTTTTAAGCTGTATCTTCTTGTGAAGACAGTATATTCAGTTTTTGATTGTGAGATAGATGGATTCCATTTGTATGCCCAATTACTGATATTATTTACAGCTGTTTGTACTGAGCGTTTGCCTATGGGTGGGGCCAGGAAAGCGGCCTGCCTGCGGTGTCGCTTGCGGGAATCGTCTATCCATAAGCTTCCGCTTTCTAAACTATACTCTGTAGGGTTTTAATTTTAAAAGTTTAGCAGCAGTAAAGACTGATGTGTTTGAAACACTAACTTCCTGTGAAACACGTCTTAGAGATTTATTAGAAGAGCGTGTAAATGATACACTGATTTCATCAATTTTTTCTCCCGTCAATACTCTTCGTTTTCGCTTCGGAATTGTAGCATTTATCGACCCTGTTGTCCTTAATTTGTTAACAAGACGTCTAACAGTTTCTCTACCCTGAATTGGAGCAGCCGAATATTTCACTTCAAATTGCCTACGCACCTCTCTACATGACTCTGTTTTCACATATGCATCATACATAAAAACTCTCTGTTCAAGCGTGAATTTTACGTTTTGAATTGTTAACAAATTTTACACACACGCTGAATATTTAAGCAACTGTGTCAAGAAACTGCACTGTACGTGTTAAATACTGCAGCAGCTGGCTCACAACTGATGACTTGTCGACCTTGATTGTCGAGCGTGTCTCAACAACTGCGTGCACAAAGCGGCGTATCAGTACATGCCGCTTTCCTGGCCTCACCCATAGGCGAATGCTCTGTATAACTCTTAATGATTCATTTGGATCGTTGTTCGCAGCCCATATTGTAACATCATCTGCATAGATACTTATTTTTACCTTAAGTGAAACAACATTAGGTAAGTCACGTAACAATATATTAAATAAATTTGGGCTTAAAACAGAACCTTGCAGAGAAGATAATGAAAGGGGTTATTGAAATTGAGATAAGTGAAGAAAAATAACAATAGGCCTATAATTTTAGTACTGAAAATTTTAAAGGTATTGCAAATCTGGTAAATAAAAGAATAAGTAAATAAAACATATATAAATGCATCTGTATAAGACTTAAATTCTGAGTTCACCAGCATTTTAATACTTACAGTTTTACTTAAGTAAAAGCATATTAATTAACGAAATGAGTCACACAAAAACTATATAAAGGCTATAGCAACCTGAAACAGCAGGATCATTGACTGCCCGAAGGTCTTGAAGTTGTAAACGTCGTCAAGGCCTCCTTTGTCCCGGACGTGCATGAAGAAGGACATGCCGAATATGGCGAAGATGAACATGACGAGAAACAGTAGGAGACAAATGTTGAACAGAGCCGGCAGCGACATGGCCAAGGCGAACAACAGAGTTCGAATGCCTTTGGCACCCTTGACCAGTCGGAGCACTCGCCCCACCTTGGCCACCCTCACCACTCGGAGCAGTGTGGGGGACACGAAGTACTTCTCGATGATGTCGCTCAGCACAAGCCCTGTACACATGAAGCACACGTCAATGACACAGTCCACACTGCTCTGCATCAGTATCAATGTCGCAGGTTCAATTCGAAGCTTTTTCTGAAGTACAAGTTGAATTATATTGTGGTAAACAACTTAAAAAATCAATGTTATTAAGGTAACATATAGGCCTACTTCCTCATTTATGTTTTGTTTTTTAGGCACTGGTACATAAAGATCTCTAACTAGAGTTCATTTTTGAACGAAGGCCAGGTAGTAAACTGATTTATAACTCTAATAAATTATGTTGTCAGTCATTCTTTAAAGCAAGGAGATGCACCATCACCTTTACTTTTTAACTTTGGTCTAGAGCATGCGATTAGGAGAGTCCAGGATAACAGAGAGGGTTTGGAGTTGAACGGGTTATATCAGCTGCTTGTCTATGCAGATGACGTGAATATGTTAGGAGAAAATCCAGAAACGATTAGGGAAAACACGGGAATTTTACTGGAAGCAAGTAAAGAGATAGGTTTAGAAGTAAATCCCGAAAAGACAAAGTATATGATTATGTCTCGTGACCAGAATATTGTAAAAAATGGAAATATAAAAATTGGAGATTTATCTTTTGAAGAGGTGGAGAAGTTCAAATATCTTGGAGCAACAGTAACAAACATAAATGATACTCGGGAGGAAATTAAACATAGAATAAATATGGGAAATGCCTGCTATTATTCAGTTGAGAAGCTTTTATCATCCAGTCTGCTGTCAAAAAATCTTAAAGTTAGAATTCATAAACCAGTTATATTACTGGTTGTTCTGTATGGTTGTGAAACTTGGACTCTCACTTTGAGAGAGGAACATAGGTTAAGGGTGTTTGAGAATAAGGTGCTTAGGAAAATATTTGAGGCTAAGAGGGATGAAGTTACAGGAGAATGGAGAAAGTTACACAACACAGAACTGCAAGCATTGTATTCTTCACCTGACATAATTAGGAACATTAAATCCAGATGTTTGACATGGGCAGGGCATGTAGCACATATGGGCGAATCCAGAAATGCATATAGAGTGTTAGTTGGGAGGCCAGAGGGAAAAAGATCTTTAGGGAGGCCGAGACGTAGATGGGAAGATAATATTAAAATGGATTTGAGGGAGGTGGGATATGATGATAGAGAATGGATTAATCTTGCTCAGGATAGGGACCGATGGCGGGCCTATGTGAGGGCGGCAATGAACCTCCGGGTTCCTTAAAAGCCAGTAAGTAAGTAAGTCATTCTTTTAAAAGTGACACCTCTGAATAAAAAAATTTAAATAAATATTTGCATATATATTCCTTATTTTCTCATAAATTAAATACAGTACCGTACTTTTCTTCTTCATTCATGTACAATGTATTTATTTTGCTTGGACTTGCTACTATATGGAGTATGGAGGTGGCAGTCACATAAGCACAAGCCGCAGTCAACGATAAAGTGGCATGACGCATGAGTCAGTTGTTTTGAGAGACATTTGTAGTGCGGTTTCAGTTCTCTGTGTCTACTCTTTGTGACATGGTTCTAAGATTTACTACCAACCAAAAATTTTAATTTGTTGTAACATTTTAAAAAGCAATCTCCTGCCCACTGCCGTAGAGAATTTGAGAAACAATTTCCTGCGATTGATCCATCTAATAGTCCAGCCTGTCAACGAATCCCATAGTAATGAAATTAGTAGGGATGTAGGATAGGATCCCTGGTGTGGGATTACTAGCCTGAAAAGAATTCACCATGATATAGGGAAACGGGGCGATTTTGGCTTAAATGAGCTGGGAATGCAATTCATTGTGGAATATTTCTTTCTTTGTCACATTTATACCAGTTTCACTGATCTTCGAAAATTTAATGTTGGTGTTCCTAACCACACACAACTAAGTTATGGCAACACTCCATCCACTATTTGAATGCTAGAACGCAGGCTCATCATTTCATAGACTCACAAGGAACCCCTTGAGTGCGAGGTCACTAGTAAGGCTCATTTGAAAGTTTTGTGTTAACAATTATGACAGGAAAAATATTAGCTGCTAATAACCCACCGTGTGCATCAGGAGGGCGACAGAAGATGAATGTCAGGGAGGTGCAGAGATCAACCCTCTGTGGAATGTATGTATTAAACTTCACAAAATTTACATCTTCGACATTCAAGAAATGTTCAAAACTTGTACCATGAACACCGACCAAAAACAAACTTGTCACATAGTTCAGTAAGGAATTTGTTTTCAACTCTGACCAATCGAGATTTAAAGAGAAAATGCATATGAAAGGAACCCTGGAAATTAGAGGTACCAAGAGAGTTGTATCAAGATCAACGAACATAAATGCCCTAGCGCATTTGTATACAATTATGCCTACTGTTAATCTGGATGGTAAATTGGTTAGGAAGTTATTTATTGTGCTGCGAGGAGTTGGAAATGCTCTGCCCCCTATGATTCTTTCTCGTGTCAGTGATCTTGCAAGGCCAGTAGGGAATATTTCCGTCACAGTAAGCAAGAGTGGCGAAAATGGGCTTAGCAGAACTACACTTATGGTATGAGCATTGCTTTTGGCCAATAGCTGGTGAAAATAATTTGCTTTTGCTTGATTCCTGGTCTGCATATAAAAATCATACTCCTTTAGAGCAAACTATCCCTCCTGAAAAGTGTGTGACATTCCAATTCATACCACCTGGAACCACTGGACAAATTCAGCCTCTAGAACTTATTATTGCACTATCTGCAGCTATGCCTTAAAGCAGCGTTTCTCAAACTATGGTTCGCGGAGCACCTGTGGTCCTCGAGGTCTGCCCTTGTGGTCCTTCAAAAAGGGCAGAAGAAAAAATAAAATTCAAACGAATTGCGTATTGCACTATAGTTGAAAATCTCTCAGTCTGAAAATGACCCATGTCAATTGCCTTTCATTTTTTCTCCCAGTACCTACTGACATTTTATCCAATTTATTACCCTACTCGTCTACCGACTTCCCACTATACTCTCAGCAACAAAAGAGGGATTTAAAGCACTATGAACGTGGTGTTTCTTGCTATCTTTTCCCTGCACATCAGTTGATGACATGTGGCTAAGTACATTGGCATATCTTCCAGATGTATTCTCAAAACTAATCGAACTAAATCTCTGTCTACAAGGTAATTCTTTGACTGTTCTCAATGCGCATGAGAAAATATAGGGGTTCAAGAGAAAATTTGGTTTGTGAGTCAGTTGCATAAAACAGAGGACTTTTCCATCATTTCCAGCGCTAGAGTCTTTTTTGGTTGCAAATTATTTCGTTATTGGAAAAGAATTATGCACTGACATACTATGTTCGCATTTTGAAACTCTGAGGTCACAATTTGAAACTTATTTTCCAAGTAAATATGATGAATTTTCATGTATTCGTGATCCCTTTCATTGCGATATTGAAACTAACACTTTCATTGAGTGAAAGAGAACAGTTAATTGAACTCTCGAATGAGAACGGACTTAAATGAAATTCCAAGCAGAAGGTATGGTTAATTTCTGGACCTCATCACAAGTGAAAAGAGAATATAGTGAACTGTACAATGGTGGTTTATAGATTATAATTCAGTTTGCTTCTACGTATCTGTGTGAGGAAGGAGTTTTCATCACTAACTTTAATAAAAACAATTTCCGAGATCGACTCAATGTATGTGACGATCTCCAAGTTAAGCTTACCAGCATATGTCCAAATATAGAACAATTGTGCTAGAATCGGCAGGCTCATCCATCTCATAAGTTAAAGATTATCCAAACTCTAATAGCCTTGAATTATTAAAAAAACAAAAATGAATTTCCTTCTAATAACATTAACTTCATTAGTTAATACTATAAAATTAATTGAATTAAATTAATTTTAATTCATTAATGCTGTTTTAAAATACAAGTATACTGGTATTAAAATATGCTACAAAAATGATAAATTTTCTTTCGAAGGGAACAAGTGTAAGGTGGTCCGCGGAACTATTCTGACTTAAAAAAGTGGTCCCCACTTCTAAAAAGTTTGAGAAACGCTGCCTTAAAGGATAGCCAGTTTCACGACAAACTCCACGACAGACTGTTTCGCATTCGGTTGCATGCCATCGCATTCCATCAGTTCTCGTCACCACATTATACCAATATGATTCTATATGCATTCTTTAACAGTGGTTACCTAGCTGAACGTCCTGAATGGTTTATAACTCCCAAGAAGTTCGCCTTCGATCTTGATAATGCGAACCTTTGTGATCACTGTGGCGCGTCATTTTTCATTCGGTGTTCATTATGCAAGTTAATGGTTTGTTTTGAACATTTCTTGAATGTCGAAGATGTACATTTTGTGAAGTGTAATGCATACATCCCACAGAGGGCTGATCTCTGCACCTCGCAGACACTCATCTTCTGTCACCCTCCTGGAGCATATGGTGTGTCATTAGCAGCTAATATTTTTCCTGTCATAATTGTTAACACAACACTTTCAAATGGACTTCACTAGAGATTGCCTTCCGACCTTGCACTCAAGGGGTTCTTGTCACATTCGATTTCAGGAGTTGACAAATTGTGGCGATCAGATGATGAGGATTTTTTTTTTTTTTACAATATTCTCCAGATTCCATTAACTTAAAAATTACATTCCCCAAACTGCCAATCATACTCTGGATAGTTTCTGATGAACTAAGTGGTCTATGCTTCTCGGCACTAGTGACATCTATGAGCCATGGCAGTTATGGGCATTGAAGACGTCAAGGACAAGACCCAATTTCTCTACCTGAAATTGATCTTTTGAGAACTAGTGATCTTAAAGGAACCACATAAGTCTATCTCTGTGGTATGTCAGAGTTTGTAAATCCATCCACTACAGTGGCGGCTTCTGCGAATTTTTTAAAAGAAGGAAAGAAGTTAACAGTACAAAATGACACTTTCTTAAAATAAACATGCTATAAATTAGCCTACATGCATACATATAAGACCAGGTAGTGTTGGGGTTGGCCTTCCCTTCTGTATAGCAATAATCTGTTCTTGTAAACTGAGTTTCCTAAATTGTCCAAAATATGTTTTCACTTCCATTCACTGTTGAATAATTGCACAAATTAACAATTACAGGGAAATTCACAACCTCGCAGCATTTCTGCACACACTACAGCATCACACGTGTTGGAAGAGATTAGCTACTATCACGCAACATTGTTGTTTTCATTTATTGCTTGTAATTTATTAAGTTCATGCTGCTGTAATAGCTATAATTGTGATGCAGGCCTATATGAAGGAATGTATTAAACGCTTAAATGCATATTTATGCTGTAATAATATTAAATGAGCTTTTTGTACATTTGTATGTTGACTGACATAATGTTCTGAAATATACGAATAACCTTTTGAATTTTCTTCCCTCCAAATTAAAAATATCTGAGTTTTACTTTAAATATTCCCACGCGTGTTGAAAAGGAATAACAATGGGGGCTGACTTGCTACTCTGCTACATCCACGGACCCTGGCTTGCTACACGACCGTCGGTTTCTGTCTGCTACACTATTTCCTGCCCATGCGCAGAATCAGAGGAGGATCTCCTCCCTATCCGCTCATTTACTTGCTTTAAAACTCTGCTTCTTTCTCTAGCCGCTAGTGCGCTGTTGTCTATGTGTGTTAACTGCAGAATTGGCTTTCCTCCTCACAAACAATCTCGCATTCTTCTTACATAAGCAAGCATCGTTTAAAACTCAATCAACCGAGGTTTTCTGATAGCTGTGAACTTAAAAATTATCGAATCTTCCTCGAATTTCAAGGCACATGTTTTATTTGGTATTTACTGTCAAAATAAGAAAAATGTGAGAAGGACATTCCTCCCTTCCCTCCCCCGAGGAACTGCCACTGATCCACTAGATTATACTATCTCGTATCTTCTTCCCCCCAGGGAGTCAGTATGCATAATAAACCACAATGGTCGCAGTGATGATAAAGGGATCTTTATCCCATTACTTCGTTAAGAGTTATAACATGATGATAACCTTTACCAAAACATATACATCATTAAACAGGTTCATATTTAATAAGAAATTGTTGTTCTTCTCAAATAGTTCCAACAAATCAACACAAACTGCTAACGTTGTAACTTTGTCACAGTACATTTTTATGAAGTTGTTTATCACAATATAATGCACTCGCAAATTTTGACTCACAGCACAACAGAACCTGTACCGTTATTATCAATAGTTAGTAGCTTTATGAGCCAATTTTGAAAACTCTAATAATATATCTGGATTCGTGTTCTTATGGTGAAGCAAGAGCTTGTTTATACCAACGGAAATAAATTGTTATAACCTTGACTTAGTAATCAATCACTACATGCAGATTCGACTAACCAGATTTCACAGCGACTCAAAGTAGGCCTACACCAAATAAAATATAAGTAGATCTACACCAAATAGAATATATCTTAGAGGTTAACTAAAATGAATGGTTCAACCATTCCACTGTCGGCCATGATATTAGAGAAAATTTCCATCACGGGTGTGAAAGTTATATTTTTAAATCAGTATACAAAAATATGTGAAATCTAGTTAGTTCAATCATCTATTCCCAGTGTAAAGTAACTACTACTAAACTACTATTAGATATGAGATGAGATGCAGAGTTCTATGAAATATGCATTCAATACTACTAAAATCTGAAAACGTGATTAGATGCAAATATGATCTATGAAATGTGCAAATAAATCTGCTGATATCAGAATGAGATGCAAATATGATTTATGAAAGCTTCAAAACATGCGAACGTTCCTTCTGTAAGCCCTTTGATAATAAAAATGTTTTGAGATAAATGCATTATATCAATATCGAATAATGAGGATGATTTAACAGGTTTTACTGTACAATTAAACATTTTAAATTTCGGAAATAGTGATACGGATTTACACATTGATGATTTACTTGTAGATTATTGGATTATTTACAGATTCCCTTATTTATTTGTAAGGTTTTATAAACTATTTACTGTTATTCATAGTAATTTAATGAAATATCATTTTATTCCTTTCGTGATAATTAATTTCAAGATTTAAGTTCAAGATTCAACACTGACTTCTAGACTAGGAAGAACACATACAGAATGATATATTATTAATTGTCGATACATTGGAAACTATTTTGAACTTTTATTAATTATACGAAATGTTAAAGGAGTATGTACTCGTAGTAGAAAAAAGGTAATGTACTTAACTTTCAGAGTTTATTTTCTTTTACTTAACTTGTATGTCTCTTCAATTACAAACTGATAATTTTAGTTTATATTTAATTATAATTTCACTCATACAATAGTAATATGAAATGCATTTAACACGAGCTACTTTCATGCATAGTCAGCTGCCATTAAATTTGCTGTAGGAATGAAAGAATTAATAATAAAGGTCTGGTTTACTAACAGAAGACCATCTTTGATGCTCATTATAACTATTACAGTCAAAGTGGTCTTTCGTGCAAAAGTAGCTTTAGATCACATGCCAAATATTAAGCAATATAAATTAAATTATTAGAAATGTATTCATACTCATTATCTAGGATTTCATAATTCAAGATGCCCTTCCCATTTGAATTATTTAATATCCTAGTAATAGAGTAAAATATAAAAGCACATAGGATCTCATAATTCAAAACGCACTGCCTTTTTGAATCATACAAAATCCTAATTTTTATGTAGCATCTAGGAACCTATAATTCAAGTACCGAATTATAAAATGTCCTAGAGATGTGAAGATTTAGAAAAGCGTCTACGAATTCATAATTCAAAATTAAAATTTTTGAATTATACTTAGTCTGAATTCGATTTGCTCATAAAATAATTTAAAAATCTACAATTTGACCCATGCCTGGAGAGGATGCAAATTTATAAAAGAAAGAGGAAAATACTATGAAGAGAGATGAAAACCGTATGCAATACGTACAGCCATTTATTCCAACAAATTAGACGTTTCATAAAATTTTGATTCTCCGAATCGAGTCATTATTACAAACCAAGTGTCGCATGTATTATTACTACCCGTATTGTTGTGTGGTATGTGTTAATGTGTGATATGATCATGTAACACTTAGTGTAGCTGATTATGTAGAAGTCATACCTGCCATTTTGAGATAGTTCCGCTAGGGATTATATCATAAATGAATGGGATGAATAGGGCCATTCATTTAATATGAATCTTTAGAGGAACTTACCCAATATAGAGAGGATGACAACTACGAAATCAAAGAGGTTCCACGGTTCCTTGAAGTAATGGTATCGCAGTGCGAAGATCTTCATGAGGCATTCTGAGCTGAAGATCACAATGAAGATCATGTTCAGATAGTCGAGGACGTCGCTGAACTGCTGTGATTGCTGGTAGTGGTCTAGTGTCATCGTCAACATGTTGAATCCGATAAACAACATAATGATCATGTCGAACTTCTTGTTGGTGCAGATCTCGAACACGATGGCTTGTGGCTTCCACTGAAATCAAACATTCACATTAATTATGGCGCAGTTTTTGCATTTAAGAGACGGCCTGGGTGGGAAATATCCTTTCTTACAAGAAAATTACCCACTCTAAGATAATTAAAGTATAAAATATTCATTTATTCTCTGCGTAGAAACAAATAGACCTGATATCAGTAACTATTACATTGTTTATACAGAGTGTACACATGACTGAGATTCACTTGACAATATGTTGTTGTTGTTTTCTAATGCCAGGCGTTTGACAATAAAGTCATTTGACCTCTTGCACTCCAATATTTTTCAAAGATATTATCATGACCAGCCAATGAAGCACAGATTTTGAGGTGTTCCGAATCCATTTCTTGGTTTGAGTTGCACAATGGGAGTTAGGAGACTGATATATTCCAATTCGATGCAGGTGTTTAGCCAAACAATCATGGCCTGTTGCCAATCTAAATGCAGCTACAGACGATTTTCGTGGTAAATCGGGAATTAACTGTGGATTTTGATGCAGAGAGTTCCATTTTTTCCCTTGGGATTGTGTTATCAAATTTTGTTTGTTGAAGTCTAAGTATGTAGATTTAATAAATCTCTTCACAGAGTAATACGTAGATTTAGTAACAGGTCTGTAAGTAGCAGTGCTGCCCTTCCTTGCTAAAGCATCCGCATTCTCGTTTCCCAGGATTCCACAATGGGATGGTATCCATTGGAATACAATTCTTTTATTGAGTGATATTAATTGAGAGAGCATTTTAGTTATTTCTGCTATTTGAGATGAAGGTGTGTGTTTAGAGACGATTAATAGAATAGCTGCTTTGGAGTCTGACAATATAACTGCATTCCTAAATTTATTGATGTGGCATAGAAGATTTCTGAGACTTTCACTTATTGCAATGATTTCTCCATCAAAACTTGTTGTTCCAAATCCAAGTGATCTATAAAGTGAGAAGAGACAGCACGTAACACCTGCACTGGCACCTTGTTCTCTGGAGATCAAGGATCCGTCGGTGTATAAATGAAGCCAGTTTTGTGGAGGGTACCTAATATTAATTGTCTCTAAAGACAATTATTTCAGTATTTCAGTGTTTACTTCTGATTTCAGTATTTCTTCTGTTAAATTTAGATTATATTCTATATTTAATAGAGTTAAAGGGTTTGGTTTAATTTGTAAGTTTTCTTTTAAATTCGGGATATTGATTTTCTGTTTTAATTCTTGAACCATGGATATGAAACTTTTTTGAGTTTTCAATCTACAGAGAGGACTGTATGAATGCCAATTGTTTCCTGGTAATCTGATAAGTTTTTCATATTGAACCAATGCTTTTTCTTCTATTGTCATTTTGATACTGTTAATATCACTTGACAATATGTGTCATATTGTTTGTACACATCTCAAGTCTTAATTAGTGAACTATGTTACCAGTCAGCGATGTATGCAATGAAGGGGAACAGTAACTGGCCACTCTATCCCATTATCTTCTGGTTTAGTTGCATCATGAATGATGCCTTATTGGGGTCACTTATGAGGTTCCAACCAGTCTTCGGACTGCTGACTAAATATACACATACAGAGTGAACGAAGAGTATGGACTATTGCTTATAACTTTTTCATTTGGATTTTTATTGAAATTGTTAAATAAAAAATGTATTAGACATATATTACTTAACATTATGCATATGATTTAGCAAATTTATTTCCTCATAGTGTGGCAAAAGGTATATTTATCTTAAATGGTACTGGTATAACATTCCCTGTTTCTTTCCCTTAACCTTAATTTATTTTTACATATTTTAAATGTGGTCACAATTCTGTGTATGGATACTTAATTCTAAATTTTCTGTAATCAATTTTAGTACAGTAAAAACATATTTACTTACTATTGATTTTAACCAGAATAACCTTATGCAGAGATTATAAATTAATATGATTATTAAATTGTAACTGGTTTAGTGATTACAGGAGGTCATTAATTCTATTGCCAACTGAGCTACCTGGCCACCAACAATTAAAATGGGGAGAATGATTAGGATACTGAAACTCCCCCAACATATACAGCATACAGCACAATGTACTGAAATAATGTAGAATAGACATACTGCACATCTAATAGAGAGATCAAAGAAAATTTGTGTTCAAGTTTCAATTATGTTATGTGGAGGTGATATCCTACCTTCGGCCTTGGGATAGCTTTCAGAGGTTTCTTCGAGCCCATTTTCTTCATGGCATTGTAGTACTTCTTTTGATCCTCAGTCATGAACATTTCTAAGGATCCTCCTGCGTGCAATCACAAACAGATTCTGATTTCTTGCTTCTAATCGTACACACACTTCTACATTGCACAAAATATAAATTTAATCACTTCTTTAGACATTCATGACCATGAATGCTTAAGGTGACTTTCATTTCGTAATTATTACGAAGAAAAAGAGTTGTTTTAATATGATTACCAGTATTATAGTTTTCAGTTCAATAAAGTTGTGAATTTCTAAATGAATGGCTAAATTTATCTTTTGTCAGTGTGCATTGTAACACATCAGCTACACAGATTGAAGTAAAGAACAAAATTGCTGAGAAATTTCAATGCAGCACAGAATATTTATATCTACAATGTATGTAGAAGGAGAATATCGATTAAATATAATTAGTAGGGCTAGGATTTTGATGAAATTGCATCTTTTTTCTAGTAAGCCAGAAACATAGCTGCTTTAGTATCTATATGTTATGTGATAAACTGATGGTTTTAAGACATATTTGTTAGGGCATTTTTTTCATTTTTTGCCTGTTTCAACTCATAAGAGCATCTTTTGTTTTATTCGGTCATTTTTTAGGCATTTTCATTTAATTTTGGCCACAAATCCCTATTATTAATGTAAAATGATGATTATTTCCTTTGATATTTTGTCTACATATTTTGTCCATTAATACCCATTATTTTGTATAATATTTTAATCGTTTTTCTACACAAATATTGCCATTTTAACGTGGTACATCCTATGTAATGGATCAGTCCAACCATTCTTCAATATAGACTCCTCTATACCTGCTAATTACGGATAAGAGTGGCTTTGTGGTAGACTACATGGAAACTAAAAGTAAAGTAAATCCATGGCGCTACAGCCCATGAAGGGCCAAGACCGACCAGCTGACTGCTGACCTCACATCCACATGCCGAAGCAGAGGTGAACGATCATACATGGAAACTGCATCAAGTAAAATAATTAATTAAAGTGTACTACTTAGAAAAAATTACATAACATTTAATTTAATTACTAGTCTAAATATTAAATAGTACAAAACCTTTTTTCCTACCAAGTCAATTAAGTAAGATCAACTTTTTAGAGCATTTTAAGGGCATTTCTGAAAGATTTTTAGGTCACAAATGCATTGTTTTTAGGACATTTTTTCATGATTTATAGGTCATCAAAATCCTAGCCCTAATAATTAGTTTGTTTTGTATTTTTCAGTCTCTCAGCACAATCTATTGATTATTTTTGTCCTGTGCCATGCCTGGACTTCCATTACAAAATGAGTGCTTGTTCCTCATAGTGCACATGAAATTTGGACAGTATGTAGTAACAGTGCCCACCCAGCATCGTGATGAATTTGAGCAGCTGTGTTAGGTAGTCCTGTTTCGAAAACCATCTGTAATGCTGGGGGGAGGGATCACTATTTGTAAAATTCAACAGAAATTCTGTAATATTTTTATCGTCACTGTACATTTTCTATACAACATGTTTTTGAACATGTATATACTGACAAACAAAATATACTTATCTTTTTCTTTTGTTCATTGAAGTTATCGATGATCACACCAATGAACAGATTGAGTGTGAAAAATGAGCCGAAGATAATGAAGAACACAAAGTACAGATACATGTAGATGTTGGTCTCTCTGATTGGCTGCTTGAACAACTGCGTAACATAAAAATATATTGTTAAAGCACGAGTCACTCAGTCCATTACAGAACACAATCTCGTAAGCATTCCTTTCTAATACAAATATGATAGGTGTGTTTATTACTTCATAACAGACACTATTTAAAAATACAATTCACAAAAGAACTGTCAATGAACTCATGTGGAAATCCACTCAACGTAAATAGGTCTTGTTCTTAAGCTAATTAAAGGAACTAGTTTATCAACCACAACCATAATACTATCTGTACATAGGACAATGCAACACTCAAGCTATTACTGTCAGTGTAGGTATGTATGGATCGGTACCCGAACCTACTACACAGTTCAGGTCTGCTGTTCAGTGAACATGCGAAAAAAAAAAAAAAAACAAAGCTGGGTGTTTGGAGATCAGTACTCTAATAGAAGAATTTAGTAGCGAGCACTTCATTAGAAAAGAAGAAAAGGTATTTTATCAGAAATAAGGAGAAATTTTTCATTTGAAATACAATGTTTACAGTCATTCATCATAATGTGTAGCATGCAGTCACAATTTGTTTTATTTTAAGTTTGTGTTGACATTTATGTTTTTTTCACTTGTTAATAAATTGCAATCTTTAATTAAATCTAAAGTATTTTAATGCATTTTCTTATTGTAAAAATCAGCGGGTAGAAACATTCCAGGCAGGATGTAGCCATGGCAACTAAAAATTTTCATATGGTGCTTGACATGTTTATTGAATTCAGTTTTTTTTTTTTTTTTTTTTTTTTTAAGACTTCGATTTCTTTTACGTCACTAAGACTAAAGGCTGGTCCACAATAAACCGGAAACGGAAACGAGAACTAGAACGAAAATATTGTTAAAATAAATGTATTTAAATGTGAGCATTCACAATTAACGAGAAGCTTGCCGGAGAATGGGAACATGAAAGTTAATTGTGAATGCTCACATTTAAATACATTTATTTTAACAATATTTCTGTTCTTGTTCTCATTGTCGTTTCCGTTCCTGGCTTCCGGTGAACCAGCCTTAATACATAATGTTAACAAAAGCAGTTTTAGGAAGAAATTCGAATGTGCTTCTTGGATTAATATTATTACATTTGTTGCACATCTCTAGATATTGACACTACATGGCTTCAGTGGAGAGCACGGAGCCCTTCAGCATGTGTTTGCATTGTATAAATATTTAATATTGTTTAATATATTTCAGTAAATGTATCTTTATCTTAGCTCGAAGGTTTTTCTCATTGCATGTGTAGAGAAAATGTGCTGGCTCCCGAAAATAAAGAGGCTAGCTCCTGAAAATTTTTAGTTATGTCTAATAGTGGTAAAAAATTTATATTTTATTGCACATAAACTGCCTTCGTTATTATTTTTATTAAATTCAAGTGGTATTTTGTATATAAGTATTATTCCTGTTGTACACCAAGGTACATGAATAGATGTAAACAAACAAACAGTACTGGAGAGTGTGGGAGAGACTGCAGCATGAACTGTTGACTCGCAATTTGCTCTCTGTACCAAGAAAGCTAGTATAATCGATGAACACTTAACTTGTACTCAAAGTAACCAAATGTAGGACTCTAGTAATGGCACACGTTAAACATGATGCAGCATGCAATGTCGTAATATTGCAAGAACAAAAAATGTTTACACAAGTTATTTAACAGTTCAGCAAATAGTTTTCTGTGAGGTCTGTTACATGTAGGATGTATCCTTTGCTCACCAATTGACAGTTGGTGGCAACGACCATACTGTGTTGAAAATACCAGTTCTCATCTGATCACCAAAGTTAAGCAACACTGAGCGTGATCAGTACTTGGAAGGGTGGCCACTTGGGAACACCATGTGCCATTCGCAAAATCTTTAACTTCCCTTTCTCAACAATAGTCATAATTTAAATAATTGTTTCTCCTGGTAGTAAAACGTATATTTTTTACAGAGGAAATAAAATATACTGCTAGTTTACAGACCTAACAGCTTCAAAGCTGGGTACCTGGTACAATAATTAACATAGAAGTATGAAATAATTACTCTGCCTAACATTATAAATTCACTTTGGCTGACAGTTTACATTGGAGCAGCACTGAATCTTACTCAGTTGAAGGATGGATAGAACAGAGAAAAATTCTCTCCGGCACAGGGACTCGAACCCGGGTTTTCAGCTCTACACACTGACACTTTATCCACTAAGCCATACTGGATTCCAGGTCTGATGCTGAATCGAATCCCTTCAGTTTAAGTTCTACCTCTCAGTTTTCCCTTTAGTGTCCTACTCTCATGTACTGTACACAGAATATGTGACAGTGGCACAATGTCCAACGCACTATGTACAGAGGTGCACTCATTATGAGTGACTAAGTGGCCAGGATCTGACGGGAGGAGTGACGTCTTGAATCACTGAGTGATTACTTACGCATATCACATTATTACGATGTACCGAAGTACATATGATATTTCCATGCAGGAATTCTGCGTTATCATATGATCTACATTTGCATTTTAAGGAGAGATTTCGACATCAGTACATTAACAGTTCCGTTGTCAGTACTATCTATTAATAAAGACTAACTACAAACACATTATACTTCTACAGAGAATTCCTCGACTAATAAATAAAACTGATTACACTGATGTCAGCTCGTGTAGTGGAAGGCCATTTAATTAGGTAAATGTTTTTCCGTTAGAAAATTGGTTACAATATTTTCAGAAATTATGGTCCCAAACTGTTGAACCTCTTGAATTACCAGTTTCTGCTAATACTGAAATTGAACCTATCTCCAAATTTGAACTAGTTCAAGTTTTAAAGAAAATGAAGAACAATAAAGCCCCAGGGGAGAATTTACTGAATACTGAATTGTTTACATATGCTAGCCAGACATTTATAAATAGACTCCTTCACTTTCTAAATAAGATATGGACAGGAGATGATATACCAACAAGTTGGACAAAATCAATCGTAGTTCCTATATTCAAAAGAGGAGACATAAAATCGTATGACAACTACAGAGGGATCAGTCTATTAAATACAGGATATAAAATCTTTACCAGCATAATCAAGAACAAATTGTATAAACGTTATGAAACACTTTTCGGAGAAGAACAAAATGGCTTCCGAAAGGGAAGATCATGTTGCGATGGATATTTTACATTAAAATTATTGATGGAAAAATACCGGGAATTCAACTTAGAAACACATATGCTTTTATTGGTTTGGAAAAAGCATTTGATAGGGTGAACAGAAATAAATTATTAAATGTATTAGCCACAGACCATGTTCCACAACAACTTATAGCAAACATACACAATATCTATAAAACAAATCTAATTGCAGTAAGGTGTGACAATAAATTATCGCATTGAACAGAAATTCATACAGGAGTAAGACAAGGCTGCGGCCTTTCACCATTGCTATTTATTATATATATATATATATATATATATATATATATATATGAATCAAATAATTAGAGAATGGAAACAATCGTCTCATGGATATATACAACTCAATAGACATTTACAACTAGAGTCATTACTTTTTGCAGACGATTTAGCTCTGGTGGCATCCTCAGAAGATGAATTACAACGTTCAATTTTTAATTTTAACAAAATTGGAATTAAATATGATACCGGTACGAAAATCAATAAAGAAAAAACTAAAATTATGGCCTTCTGCGGAAAATACCCTGTGCCTAGCAAAATATGTTTAGATTAAAAAATATTGGAAAGAGTGAATTATTTTACATATCTCGGATATATATTATCTTTTTCCAATGAAGTAGACATTTCACAGAAAATTTCTAAATACACCAAAACATGGGAATAATTAACAACATTATGAAACCTTCCACAGTACAAAGGCATACTAGAATTCGCCTATACAAGACCTTGGCGAGACCTGTACTTTGTTACGGCAGTGAGGCATGGACATTGAGGAAGAAAGACGAAAGCAGAATAACGGCTAAAGAAATTAAATTTATGAGATATACAGCGGGATATACGAAATGGGATCACAAACGCAATGAAGATGTAATGGAAGAATTACAACTAGAACCTATAATTAATCACGTAAAACATTATCAGAACAACTGGATAAATCATCTGCATCGCATGCATAGAGATAGAATCCAAAAATAAGAACAACAAATAAAAAAAAGTTTCTATAATAATTATAACGAAAAATAGTTCTTGGATATATTCATATTCGTAAAGGTCCTAATAAGTCCTGCTCCACTATCGTCCAAACGGGAAGAGATCTCTCGGTCATCCAAAGAAGCGCTGGATTGAAAATCCAACTGTGAGATCATAACAGGCCATTTGGCCTAATACTTGAAGGGAAGAAGAAGAAGGATTTGTCTATTTGTTAAGAGTATAACAGGACATTTAACAGCCAGGGCAATGCTCCCTACCGTCAGAAAGGAAAGGGAAGTTTTTACTGGTATAGGTACTTTGTTATCTCGTGAAACCAAATGAAAGCATGCTCTGTAGTCTGTGGTAAAAATCTTATGGTGGAGGTATGAGAGCTAGTTAGCTGCCAAGTGAAGTGTAGTGAGGGAGGGAAGCTTTTCAGTCCACTTCCTGCTTTCCCTCACGCACAGGTAGGTTTCATGAGATAACGACTGGCCTATAGTCAAGTTACTCAAGTCGAGGAATTACCTGTATAATGAAGAACATTTTTGTTTGATGAAACCTGCATGTAAAATTATAATCATATAATTAGACGTGTCAAATACGTTACAGATACGTGATTCTTACGTCCACGGAATCTATAGCATCGCTCATGATCTGAATCCATCCTTGAAGGTAATTAGATGTGTGAAATACATTACAGATATGTGATTCTTACGTCTCTGGAATCTATAGCATTGTTCATGATCTGAATCCATCCCTTGAAGGTAATTAGATGTGTGAAATACATTACAGATATGTGATTCTTACGTCTCTGGAATCTATAGCATCGCTCATGATCTGATTCCTTCCTTGAAGGTAATTAGATATGTGAAATACATTACAGATATGTGATTCTTACGTCTCTGGAATCTATAGCATCGTTCATGATCTGAATCCATCCCTTAAAGGTGGCCACTTGGAAGAGGCAGAGGTAAGCTTTACCCACGTGGTCGAAGTTCATCGGAGAATTCTCCCACGTGTAGTTCTCAGCAATGCAGGCATTACGGTCCGGAATGATTTCATGGCTCAATGTTGTCGAATTTCCATCCACACACTAAAAGACACACAACAGGGAAATGAGAACCCAAGAATATTCAGAGATTTCACTTTCATTCTATGTCATCAGTAAACATATACCTATTATCTTCTGCTTTATTCATGTCGCATAGTTCACACTACAGAAGGTAATGCGATACAAATCATGTTTGATATATTTAACGTTTTTACTACCGGTACGTCTTTTTTACGGTAATATTATATAAGATTTTTTTTTTCTAGAGGGAAAAGAACTGGCCACCCTACCCCATTATCTCCTGGCTTAGTTGCCTCATGAATGATGGCTTATTGGTGTCACTTATGAGGTTCAAACCTGTCTTCAGACAATAGACTATACGAGATTTTTCTGTCCTGCTTTCATGTGTCACTTATTAACTGCTAGTGTTACCAGGGTCATTCCACAGTAAGTGATCACTTTGCAGTGAAAAAAAAAAACAATTTCATCTTATAATTTCTTCTTATATGTCCCTTGAAAGTTTATTTCATTTAGTTTCAAGATATGTGAATCATAACAGCTGTTTCCTTTCGGTTCGCCACTTTTTTCATGATTATACTTATGGCAGTCAGCAATTTCACGTTAGTCACAGGACATACATTATATTTTTTCAGGTCTTTACTGATTATCAAAATCATAAGTAATATAATTCGGCGATGTTGATAAACCGTCGTAAAATAACCTACTAAAATAAATAAAAACTAAATATATAATTTGGCATAATGGCTGTAGGGTATAGAATAATATGAAATGTATCAAACCTGTAAACACTATTAGAAATTATCTTTTATGTTTGCCAATAGGCATGATGTCCTGTAACTAACATTTTTAAATTTTAACTTTGCATCTGGCAACCCTGGAGTTGCCTATGGTGCCAATACTGCATTCAGTGATAGGCTTTTAACATGGCTCCTTGGTACTTCATTTACATTGGTGGACGAATATGTCCTGTAATTAACATGGCCCATGTCTTGTGACTAACACGACTCCATTGCACACTTCCTCCCCTAATATTATAACAAAGAGTAATAAATTAATGAATGATGTCTCATTTTGTTTTGCAATGACAGTACTCTTGCACATTAAGATTTCAATACTCTCCTCCTTATGACGGCTGTGAATTAGAGGATTAAAAATGATCTTCATATTATGTCAACATTTCTTGGTCATGTGACTAACACTGCATTTTATTACTGTTTACTCAGTAAATAATAATAATAATAATAATAATAATAATAATAATAATAATAATAATAATAATAATAATAATACTGCATTGAAGTATAATGAAATTAGTAGCAGATTTTGAGCTGAATAAAACTAAAAAAACAAGACATGAATACATTTATTAGTTTTAGATATATAACATTCTGAATGTCCTGTGACTAACGAAACTCTTACCGTGGAATGACCCACCAACAAAACAGGCGATTTAAAATGAAATGAGTCTTTCTAACCTCAAAACCACATTCCCAGCTATTATCATAATGTAGGTATTTATCTAAAGGATTTTCTATTATAAGTAATATCATGTACCTTTCGTTAATTTACCACCAAATTCATGTTGATTCTGAATAAACATGTGGGTAAATATTATACTACGATACTAAATAAAGTTTTATCATTTTAACAATTTAATTCACACTATGCTAATAACTCTGTAGCTTTTACAATGGCACCAGGTAAGCTATGTCACCAACAACTCATGCAATGACACAACACGATTTCTTTTGTAATTTTCACCAGCACTATTTCATTCTAGGACATCAGTAACTGCTCTGTAAATGATCAGTCACAGCAGTAAAGATATCTTCCACGTTTTGATGGATAGAGAGGGCTGTGGACTAGGTGAGTAATTTTTAAACTGCGAGCCGTGGACCTCTGGGGGTCCGAGAGCTAAGTCAGGGGTTCGAAAGTGAATTTTTTAACTAAAATTTGATTTGTTCTTTCATTATGGAAAATACCATGCAAGCTCAGCAATAAATATATCTCAATTTCCATTAAAATGTTGCAATTGTAACTTTTTTGTCATTAACAAAGCTAATTTTTTAAAAGTTTGTAAACAAAACTTGAGTTTGTAATAATTTGTAAAATTAAAAAGTAATAGCTTATAATGCTCAAAAAAATGTTCTTACCTTGTACTAAATAAAAGTGAAAAGTTTAAGGAGTCCGGTAAAATGCACATTATATGAAGGGGTCCTCGAACTTCAAAGTTAAAGAAGTGCTGGACTAGATGAAGGAAGTAAAATCGTGCTTTCAACAAAAAAAGTAATATTTTGTATTTTGTTCAACAAAATAATCAGTGCCTTTACAATGACACCAATTAAGCTGTGTCACCAACAATTAACGTAAGTGCAAAACATAATTTTTTGTGACTTTCACGAGAACTAATCCACTCTACACATCGATAACTGCTCAGTAAATGACTAGTCACAGCAATAAAGATAATTTTTCACCTTTTGATTGACTAGACGAAGGAAGTAAAATTATGCATGTTCAACAAAAGTAATATTTTGTTCAACAAAGTAATCAGTGTGTTATCATTAAAAATAACGGCTGCCAATGATCACATTGCAAGTCTTACATGATAACTAGGGCCCGGATTTTTCGAAAATGCATATACGCATATGCAAATGCATATTTTGACGGTTATTGCATGTTTTAGCATTTATTTAGTTTATGTATGATCAATTATATAACATTTCTGAACGAACTGTAAATCTAGTAATGAATTTGTATGTTGGACATCCCTTGCACCACAATAGCCTTCCTATTTCAAGTGAAATGTTAACGGGAACATACTTTCAGTCTCACAATACATGCAGATAGATGGACGTTGCAGACCTTTTTCACAGAAAGAATTTCTTACATTCCTTTCTCAATGCAGTATCCTCTCAAAGTTTGTGTCGACAGGACCGCAGGTGTTCATCTGTTGACTTGATTTTCATCTACTAATAGTTTATGCGGTGTTCTGTCAGATTAAACTAAAAATGCCTGAAGATAAGTCCACTAAATCCTTTTTAATGTAACAGTGGATTTCAGGCAATAGTGACTATACAAATGATGGCGATGTAGTGTATTATCAAGTATGTGAGAAGACTGAGAAATGCGAGAAAAATTTTTAACTAGAAAGCATTCGAAAGCAACTGCACAGCTCTGGTCAAAACAAAAGGGTAAGAACACGCAACAGGTACCGGTACTTTTAACTCAGGCGAAATCACGGTCTGAAGTTAGTACATTTTCCGCTGACCTTTGTAAAGCTTTAGTATGCAGAACATTCCGCTGCATAAATTAAATAATCCACATCTACGATCATTTCTTCAAAAATATTGTCTTAATCAGAGGACACCGGATGAATCCACTCTTAGGAAAAATTATTTACTTTCGCTACATGCTTCTATCCTGGATTCAATACGGTCTGACATAGTGGGGAACTGCATGTGGATTTTGGTTGATGAATCAACAGATTCGTGTGGCAGATACATAGCGAACTTCAGAGTGAGTAAATTATGTCCTAAAGAACCCAGCAAACCTCATTTACTTTCATGCAAAGTGTTGGCAAAAACCAACTACAGTACAGTTGCAAGATTTGGTTAGTGCATATTGTTTTGTTTTTAGTGCATATTTTCAACATTTTTAGTGCATATTTGCATGCATATTTTAGGTATTTTCAGTGCATATATATCCGGGCCCTAATGATAACTTAACAGTATGCTCTGAAATTTAATGATACTTTCGAAAAGATATCAATTGTTACAAGATTTTCTTTCAAATCACCTATCAACATACCTTGTGGTACTTTCCAGCAAAGAGCTGCACACCCATGATGGCGAAAATAAGCCAAAAGATGAGACACACGAGGAGCACGTTGAAGATACTGGGGATGGCTTGCACCAGCGCATTCACCACCACCTGCAAGAGTCACACGTATTCTGTGCTCCTATCCACGTATGATGACCACTCAGCAAATTGTCATCTCTAAGAGGAAGCTATGACTTCTGACCACGTATTTCTTTTCAGCAAGTTCAGGTAGTTTTCGAAATGAAGAGATGGTATGTATGGCATTTCTAGCGCAATAATTAACAATAGATCCCTATTACAAACAACAACAACAAAATTTCTTGGCTTAAAAATCGATAATGTGTTAAATTGGAAAAATCATATTAAAGAAATTGCCCCCAAACTAAATTCAGCTTGTTTTGCTATTAGATCTATGCAAAAGATAGTAAATATCAATACCTGAAAAACAATATACTTTATATACTTCCACTCGGTAATGAGTTTTGGAATAATATTCTGGGGAAATTCCACAGATAGTAACAGTATATTTCTATTACAAAAAAGAGCAATTAGAATAACAGTAGGTGCCAAATCTAGGGAATCGTGTAGGATTATTTTCAAGAAACTACAAATGAAGAGTCCACTGCAAGAATGATGGATGTCACGTTCTTGTCGAAAATGAACCAAAACTGTCAATGCATAGCTTAAGACATATAGAATGTACATAGAGAGTTATATAGCATTAACACTGATAGTCATTGTCCAGTAATGATCGGAAAATCTCAGTTAAGCTTTGAGCGCTAAGCATTTCAAACTTTCAATTGCTTCTTCTGCAAAATGTATTCCAAATGACATCAATCATTCTTGCAGTGGACTCTTCAAATAATGCCCATGGCTTGTCAGTATATCTTTTCATTAATAATCTTCCTCGTATGTAATCGTGAAAACTTCGTAACTAATTCAACAGTTCATAGCATAAATACACGTCAAAAAATGACTTTCATACTCCATCGGCAAGTCTGTTGTGCTATCAAAAAGGAGTGCATTATATGGCAGTAAAAATTTTTAATAGCCTCCCTATCGATATAAAAATGAAACTCAAAACATAAGATCATTTAGGGCCAAATTAAAGAAGTACCTAATTTCTCAAGCCTTCTATTCTGTAGGTGAATTCATGACATTCAATAACACTTCCTGAAATTGATACTAAAACTTTGTGTTGTACTAGTAGACTATATTGTAAATCTCGTCTGTATATATTTCATCTAGACTGTGACTATAAATTAAGACTTTATAATAGTATTAAGTTTTTTGACTTGTTTCATATTCTAGCTGTAAAGCAATGTATGAATATCATGGAATGTCAATAAATACTATTTTACAGTATGCTATAGTTACCGCTAAATAGAAAGACAGCCAAGCTGTGCATATTCTGATGATTTTTATTCTGTTGCTGAGAGCTCAACTAGGAACATCCATTGTATTCTGATATCAATTGTATTCTGATTTTTTATTTTCAATTATTAATAACTGTAATTTGTAATTTTATTTAATTCATAAAACTTACCACCAGAGCAGCCAGCTTAAAATGACAAAGTATACCTAACAAAATAAAATAAATAAAATAACAAAAGAAGTACGTAAACATGAATTTAGGGTACGTATGACAAAAGTATATAGTACCACTGAAATTATGTGTTGTTGTTATACCGGTATAAATGATAGGCCTACTTTAAAACCTGAATAGATGACTTAAGGGTCAAGAGGGCAATTCCCTTTTGCAAAGTCAATGTAAGAAATACATTATTCTTTGAAGATATTCCAGAAAAAACTGAGGACAAAATCTGTAGGCTACATTCAGCTCACAACATACCGGTACTGGTAAATAGTTCCTTCAATGTTCTACAACTGAGTTAAGCAGATTGGCCCATGAATTCAAATAATATTGTGTAATTTAAATCAAGTTACCTTCGTAACTTAGTTACCAGCACAGATATAGAAAGCCAGACTCAAGTGTTTAGAAAGTGTACTATATGCAATATCACAGAGTAAGTCTATGTGCAATATCAACTATTAAACTCAATCATGAGCTGCTTTTCATTATCTAAATGCAAGTTTTGAGGTTTCTTGAGAACATATTATTGTAAGCTCAGTAAGTATTAAACAGATCTGTTCTCTTAGCTTTTTTTCGGTAAGTCGAGTGTGATATGAAATTGTCCCAAGTGGAAATTTCTGAGAGGCAAGACACAAAATGGTTAAGATTTGCCTGGAAGTAAGTCACTGAAAATTAACCATAAAAATTGTCCATCAATTTATAGCAGTAACAACAAACAAAAATTCCTAATGTGAAATATAACTTGAATTAGTCATGTGGGATTATCTAAGAAAATATTTTTGTAATAAGTACCTGTACTACAACTCTAGGAACCTCTAGAGCGAAGTATGATCTAGGTCGATAATCTCAAAGTTATGTCATTTGAATGCCTACACAGAACAGACTAACAGATCGCAAAGCTGAAGGAAAGGGATAGAAAAATAAAGGCAAATCGAACATAATCCATTTTTCAGTTTTGCTAACTCGAATTAGTCCTATATATATATATATATATATATATATATGTTACAATTGTTTGATTTGCAGAGTGTGGAATCTTCAGGAAGAGTGAAAGTGATTCAGTCTGATTGCAAGATTAGAATGTGGAAGAAAAAGCGTTGTCTTAGTAGAACTTTTAATACAGGGCATATCAAAAGTCCGGTAACACTTTCAATATTTTATTACACAAAAACTACTAATGATAGCACTTTCAAACACACGTCAGTTTAAAGTCAAACTCTCAAAATTCGTTTTACATCTTACAGAGATTCAATGTGTGAACCACGAGTGACTCGGCAGATGTCCAAACGATAATCAAACTCTTCCCATACTCTTTTCAACATATCCTCTGTGACCATGGCGGCAGCTTCTCGAATTCTGGCTTTTAGTTCCTCTAAATCACATGGCAAAGGAGGTACAAACACACGGTCCTTTAGTTACCCCCATAGAAAAAAAGTCACATGCAGTCATATCGGGTGACCTTGGTGGCCATGTCATGAAACATCTGTCCCTTACTCCAGCACGTCCTATCCAACGATCAGACATCTCCGTATTCAGGTAAGCACGAACTGCATTGTGTAAATGTGGTGGAGCCCCATCTTGCTGAAAGATGAAATCGTCATCGAGATCGAGGCACCAACCATTGCTCCAACATGTCCAGATATGAATGTCCAGTCACAGTAACCTCAATGAAGAAGAAAGGTCCGTACAGTTTTCGTTGTGACAACGCACAGAAAACATTCACCTTTGGTGAATCACGCTCATGTTCAATGATTCTGTGAGGTTTCTGTGTACCCCAAACGCGACAGTTGTGCTTGTTAATTTTCCCACTCGTATGGAATGTTGCTTCATCGCTGAAAATTAAGCAGCTGAATAACTTTGAGAGAGTTTGACTTTAAACTGACATGTGTTTGAAAGTGCTATCATTAGTAATTTTTGTGTAATAAAATATTGAAAGTGTTACCGGACTTTTGATATGCTCTGTATATGAAACAAAAACATTGCATTATGAGCCAATGTTCATGACTATTCTAATTTAGCGCTGAATGGCGTAAGATGAAGATACTGTACATAGGTGAACAAAAGTGAACTAGACTATTTCTCACAAGTGAGGGGAATCAATGAGCAGGCTTGCTTCGTCCTAGCTCTTGAGAAAACTGCTTTAGGCTCATGAAAATAGCACTTCTCTTGATAAAGGCGAGTAAGAAAAGTCTAAAAATATTTTTGGCAATGGTCAATGTTTTATTGAAATGTAATAACACAATTTAAATGATCTAAACATTAATTTAATTTTATGTGGTAATTCGATTGTGAATACATGGACAGATTTATAACTCCGTTTTCAGTTCTATCAACCTGTATACTTCATAAACAAGAGCTATCCCTATAGCAGATAAGGTTGTGGTCTGAAAAATTTAATTCGTTATAGTTCTGACTATGATTTTTGTTCTTATGGCCTGATAGTCAGAAGTATTACTAGGTATATCGTTGTATTTTTCTTTCTACAAATGCTATATTTTTTCATTAATTATTATTGAGCAAAAAATTCATGTTTAAGATTAGGCTCTATTTTTTTAAATTACTGGCACCAATAACCATTAATCTTGTGTTCAAGTACTGGTAAACGTTTAATTAATTACCTGTACCTAAAACTAAAACTTTTGAATATTCAGATTACCCCAGTTCACCTGTGGTTCTTACTAACTTATTATTAACAACTATCGGTTTCAAAATTTATTTCTTTGAGAGATCTTTATGTCCTCTTTCCTTTTATGAAAGCGAGAATAAAGAGAAAATAAAAGTAATTTTGTGAGGATGGATTAGTAACTTTATATTTGACTTTTTGTGCAAAGTATGAATTAAGTTGAATTATTTTTTAAAAGTGGTTTAATCTTCAACCTCACAGTGATATAGTATACACAGCAAAATGTTAAGGGGGGGGGGGGGGGCAAGAAAAATAAACTATATGAATGACAGTGTATTTTAATTACTCAAATTTGATAAGGTACCAGTATATAAGATCATGTTGCTGTATTATGTTAAAGGGAACTACTATGTTATAGGCACAGCACTTCGTGATATTTTAGGTTATTTGTAGAAACGAGCAATGCTTTGAGAAAAAAAATTGGTTCTATTCTGACATTTCCTTACATTAGTCAAGAAAAATATTAAATTCACGCCAGAAACTATTATAATGATATGTGAGAGAATGACAATTTAACACAGATATATTCTACCTTTTCAATTTTATAGGGTTATGGGCACTTTCTGCATCATTTTATCTACAAAAATTACAAGGGAAATAGTTGTCAGTCTACAAGCAGCAATAAAAACTGGTATAGGGAAGTTGTTTAAAGAATAAATTCTGTCATCACCATAATGCACTGGCTATCTCTCTAAGCATTTATCTTCAAAGTAACCCTTTCTACAAAATATGTAAGATTAGGCTAGACAGATTTAAGTACCGTACTGTATTAAAATACTCAGTGTTACAGTTGCTTGTAACATGATTTAGTGAAATAGTAAAACGTCATAAAAAATAAACAAATATCGTCATCATCACCATTGACCACAATATAGCCCTAATATCATGGCCCCTTAGGAAGTATTCTCTGAAACTTTAACTGTTTATATTATTAAGAGATGTGATTAAAACAAAGGAGCACCTCGCAACATATCCTGGTAAAGTTCCATTAAAATGTAGACGTCTAGCAAGAATATAAAGAAACAGTTGTAGTCATGGACACTATCCTCAAATAAATACTAACAATATAACGACACTGTAATGAGACTCATACACTCTAGCACTGTTAGATACTGATAATTACCTGCCTCTGAATTTTTAAATAATTAAGTATAGTAGGCATATTGAACTTAATTAAATGCCAACATTTAACCAAATAATGACTTACCAAATTCATACGTTTCATAAACACTTTTCGTAAGATAAAGCTCAACAAAAAGTACTTACCCATTTCATGAGACTTGCAATGAACAACGAAATTAACTTTTAAGTCTTTCCATATAGAAATATTCTAGGTTTACATAGATTTTCTATATATTTTGTGTACTATCTTTTTTTTTTTTCTCTTAAGAATGCCAATTTATATACACATTTTGCATACAACACAGCTCTTCAAAAACATATTCCAAAAGAAGAGAGAGAAAAGGTGTACTCTTCTGGCTTGCATCATATCTCACTTACTGATGATGAAACTCGTGGTCAAAAGTCTCAAGTAAATAGTTTGAAAATCCTTCTTAGACAGGAATTTGCTGAAGTGGTATATTTTACATGGTTGATAATTTTATGGCTACTTAAATATAAATTAGTAAGAAACTTAGTCCATCTGAATTACTTTGGATATTCATATAACGGTTATGTCATTATAGAAAAGTTCCTTGTACAAGATTTTACTATCTATTTATTATTTTAAATATCAAGATATATCAGTAAATATGAAAGTCGTATTAACGTTTGTTGCTCCATGTTGTATTAATTAATGATTTCCTTAAGTAAGTTACATAGCGATATATTCACTACAGTTACTTTTCCTGACTATGATCATGCAGAAGTATCTAGAGCATGCACTAAATGCACGCAATTTGGATGTAGTAGTTTCATTGTTTGGAGCTTCTTTGTGCAAGCACGCTAATTTTCACTGCTGTATTCTGAACTTAAAAGAAGCAGTCATTCACTAATCTAAATCTAAATTCTACAAGAAATAAAAAAAAAATTAAAAATGAATTTGGTGCATAAAGAAGCACAGAATAAATTGTCATATCCGAATTAAAGCTCGAAATTTATTTCCAATTAAAGATGCCTTAAACATGTTGATGTTCGTCAGATCCAAACTTTAAAGCATTTGTTATTCTGATTAATTAGTTATATAGTATTGCTATTCTGAAAGTACTTGCTACTTTCCATCACTCTACTTTTTCCACAAAAACTTCTATTATAAAAGGAATTAAACACATTATTTTACGCAAAAAAATGACATTTGTTAAATTGAACAGCAGTGCATTATTTATGTAACGACACTGATAAAATGCAGAGGCGTCATCGAGTTTAAGATAAAAAAAAATAATAATCAAGTAGAACTATTAAAGAAAAAATATGAAAACTGTACCTCTAATATTAAAATACACTACCTATTCCACTTTTATAAATGCCTAAGAAATAAAAGACGAGATTTGTTTGGGGCTAATTCAGGAAATTGTTTGTGGCAATGGGATATCATCCATTAATATCTTGTCCCATTAGAAATTCACCAGAAAATTTGATGTGTATGTGTGTGTTCTCTTTCTTTTACTATTATTGGAAGTAGACTATGTGCAATGAAGCACATGTCTTTCGGAATTCGTGATATTATTACTTTACTGCTTAGAGATGTTAGGATATATGTTCAAACAGGGGGTGTCATCAGGTTTATAATTCCATGCTTCCTTAATAACAAAAGATCTGTTTAAGGATTCTGGAGACAGTATGTCTGAGCTACTGCTGTAAAACCTTAAGCGGACACGCATAAATGCAATAAAATGTGCTGAATTACACTTGTAGGAGTGGATTTTACAGGTATAGTTTTTGCATTAATTTCTAAATTAAAAATTTTAATTTGTTATATGGCATCACCCACGGAAAGCAAATATAATTATATATATATATATATATATATATATATATATATATATATATATATTTCATTTGGGCAAATGAAATCAGACATTTTTACCTACAATTTAGCTGAGTAACCAATCACAAGAAACAAATTTCATGTCTCCAAGCAATTATTCCATTCAGTTTAAATTCTTTTTGTTTTTTTTTTGTTTTTGTTTTTGTTTTTTTTTTTTTGTGGTCAAGATAACCTCAATTTACGGCATGGAAAATTGCTAATTTCAGAGAAAATAGGAAGCGAATGCACTACACGATATACCCTATAAGATCCTCCCTAAAATTTCTTGCCCCTCACCATGCAAAAACTGAAATGACGCCGCTGGTAAATGGTTGTGATAGATGCCTGAAAATTTTAAAAAAGTATATGACTGTTAGATTAAATGTGTCGCTATTAATGTGTTTCTATGCATTTAAATTTGATTTTAACGTTAACTGCCATTATATTACTAATTTATCATAACAGGAGAATGTATATCAGAACATAAAAAGATATTAAAACCATGTAGTTCACATGTCTGTGAAATTCTGAATAGAAAGATACTATTACAACTAATAAAAATTTTTTCTATAATATATTCTTTTTGTCCTGTAAATGGATGTATTTTCAATAATAACTTAAAGTTTGTTGAATATTCAAAATATTAATTGAAATAGAAGGCTTACTATTTCATACTATCTAAATTGAAAGGAAAAACTTTTCATCATATTGTAAAATAAATAGTCATGCTGAACTAGAGAAACATAGAAGAGGTTCAGACCTCATATTCTTAATATATTAAATTCAAGTTACAAAGGAAATTATATGTTAACATATATAAACAAGGATGTTATTATACGTAAAAATATTGAATAGGCTCTATAGCAATGTTATACAATTGCAATTATATGTTAAAATATAAAAACAAGAGAAGTTATTGCAATTGTTTAATAATTTTCTTCATTTTTCAAACAAAACTATTTTAAAATATAAACAATTTCTTATGAAGTACGATGAACAAAAATATTTGACGTCCATACGATTAGATAAAATGACACATAGCTCAGAAATGACAATTATGTAAGTCGGGAGGATATATGATACTATTTTTCTTTTGCAGTAAACACCAGAATATGTGCAAGCGACTGCAATTTATAAGTCAAATTCTGAATTTGTAATACCGGCAGGCCTATTGTATGCATGTATAGCATAGTCAGACAATATGTTAAAAGCAGAAAATTATGTACCAGATGCGTTGTTAATAGCTGAGTTGAAACTATTTAAGACCGATGAATGCTTATTACCAGCTTGTTAATTTAAATAATTTTCATACGATTCTGTATCTGTATTTTGAATGGATCTGTTCAGAAAAATTTGGATTTAACAATTATTCTTTATAAATTACAAATAAATAATCTGTGTTGATAACTGAACTTAATGTTGCAGTGTTCATTTACTTGTGCAAAAACTAGATACAAATAGTTAAGATAAAAGTAAACGTTAATAAATTCTACTAAAAGCTTCAAGTACTAGTACTTTCAGTGATAACAATCTTGCAACATATTGTACGTCTATTAATTGTGGCTATGTTGACGCATATTATCACATATTTAAATAATAAATATGAAAAATATGAGCTGGGGCAAAACGATTTAAAAAATAAAATTATACCAAAATTATACCAGAACAATTTAGATACAATCATCTCTCATTAGAATGCCAACCCTGGTGCTTATGAAATAGGCAATAATATAACACAATTAACCCTTATCAAAGGAAAATAGACATCAATAGGCCTACTCATTTCACTTGCTCTCTAAGCATGGTAGCAAACATTAGGACAAAATCTAAATCTTACAGGTCACTGTAGAATCCTAATTTCACTCTCTTCAATTTGTACTGTATTTTGTTACTTGAAGTTCAATATTAAAGAAAGTATTTTGAATTTAACATAATATAAAACGTATTAACATAGGGTATTTATTCCATCTATAAACATGAGTACTGTCTTCCTCTGACGAGTTTAGCGCTGGGACCTGAGGTATTCTTGCCATCGGTGCGGGGGGGTTGCAGGTAGATTCTTCTGTTGCTACAGACAAGCCGAGCCGAGCAGAGTGGGAAGTATTAATCGTCCAAAAATATGCAGTCTTCAGTTTGTAGTAATGTATGAATATTTCATATACATATTGTTTATCTAGGCCTATATGGTTTTGTTATTAATATATTAAATATATAGTTGCAATTTTTGCTCAAACATCTTCCTTATGTTAGCTATGTTAATATTATATGAATTACTCATATTAAATATTTCACCGTTACAAGTCATTTTTAAGGAAACATGCTGTGAAAAAGTTTTCGGTTTTATTCTATTGGAATTTTAGAATATGTGTGATTGGTATCGTGAAAAACAGATTCCTATAATGTCATGCGAAAATAATTTGTTAGTGATATCTTAAAATGGAAATCAAGTAGTTTTACTTCTCAAGTGAGTTCAGCAGTGCAGTATATTTAAATTGATTACTTTACAAATTTAATTCATTTCTACTAGTCATTAAATTTTATAGTATGATTCTTCTTTTCATTTATATTATTGTAGTTCTATTATGATATTTCTTTTTATTTATTTTATTGTATTTGTATTTCTGGTGGCCTTAACTTCACCAGAATAAATAAATAAATAAATAAATACAATTTTCTACACTACTTTCCTTCTCTGAACACGTAAGTACGAATGGTTGTATCTCTATCTCGCCAAAAATACGTTAGAAAACTAATAGGCATAATGCTCTCGTAATTTGGGCGAATGTTTTCAGTATGATTGTACTTCCTTCAAGACTGTCGCTGCCACTGTTCCCTCCCACTCCAGTACTGCGCTAGACTAGTCGGAACCGCATTCCTCTCAGCACTAAACTCCTCAGAGGATGCCAGTAGTAGAACCACATAAGCAGAGAAAATGTTACTAACTGGGTCTTTAACATATTCTTAATTTAGAAATCTTACCCAAATGCTAGTAAGTTCAGTTACATTACTTTTTTAGCGTTTGTCATTTATCTGCTTAATACTGTTGGCATTAGCGAGGTATCATTGTATTTTTAATGTTCTGGTGCAAACTAAATTATATTAGGTGTATGTACGCTTGTATTGACGTATGTGCAATGCAGAAGCGAATATTTATGTTCATATTACGTTACCTCCATACAGCATTTCGAAGTCAGTTATTCGTTAAGATTAACTGGCAAGATAACAGCATTGTACAATTTATAGTGTGTGAAGTTTAATACTAGCCTCGTAAGCAGATTACAATACAACATGCTGAAAATTAACAAGATGTTATATTATGCAGTCAATATTTGTTGCAAATTCATTCAGTTATTCATTGTAGGAAGCCATCCATATACGTCGTCTTTCTACAGCGAGAAACTGAATGAAATAGTAAATCATACTCCTTACCCCCTGAGAGAAAACAATATGTCGACAACAATGTTGCAGGGTAAATCGAGGTGGGTGCTTGCAAGGACTATTCTGGGTGAAATATGAAAGCCAGGTGTTGCATCCAGCCACATGTAACTGAAGCCATAATACACAGTGCTTGCAAAACAATAACATCTAACAGATCAACTGGAATGTAAGAAGAATCGGGCTAGCAAGCAAACATGCTATATAGTATGTATAATATATCAGATATAAAAGTCTCAGGGCATTTTACACTTCAAGCAATCTACTCCCAAAGTCTCATGGAGGCCTTTCAAGGAGACTTGTTTTAAAATAGTATTTATGTTTTAAATATTAAGACTAAAAAATGACTTTAATCTATTATTAAAGCGGTGTAAGATAAATGAAAATTTAGATGCGCAGTGATTTATTATTCTTGTACTATCACTAGAAACCCTAAGAGCTGAAAATTACTGAGTAGTCGTAAGAACTACATGCTTGGCTACTAACATTATTGATACCAATCAGCAATCTACTGACACCATTCTCCTAAAAATATCACATCCATCATGCGCACTTTCTGCTATATGATGCCTGTCATGTTATGGAAACAGCTCCAAGCAAAACTGGACTTATGATCGAGTATCTTACACAAATTGTTGTTATGAAACAACCATGTAACTGCATTACAATACAAAACACTCTGTGTAACCGATATCTGTGTTATCTGGAGACATGAACATATGCATCATACACAAGTGGCAACTCGTAATAGAGGCAGGATGCCAAAATTATAAAAACTACCGGTATTGTAGAGTCTCACGAGGAGTCTATAAATGATGTTTATTAAGTTTTAAAGGTAACTTTTTTTGGATCACAATGTTTTGTTTTTCCTTCCAGAAAAAAATGCTTCAAGTCTGTAGAATTGCCTTTCATCTGAAGGGATCCATTTGGAAAGAAAAGGCTAATGTGAAATAATGAGCGATTTCCATTTTTTTTTTTTTGTAAGCGTTCAATCATTCTTTTCTATCGAATTCTTCACGTCAAAATTACCTGGACTTTTAGTCCCACTGAGTTATATTACAGTCTTGAATTTCTGTGTCATGGCTGAAAGTTTCTGAAATGGTATTTTCACCAAACTTGTAACGATATCCATTTTACAATTCAGTAAGTCAATAAAATATGCTGTAGTGATTAAATAATCAAATTACGGAATAAATTCCACCTAATGGACAATTTAAAAAAAGCTCAAGTCTTTAGCTTTCCAATATTTCATTCACAGATGTTTAATGATATTTTGTGCAACTGAGTGCTATCCGCAACAAAATTACAATTATTTTCTTTTACAGTCAAGGCCAGATATGCTATTTTTCGAATAAAATCTCCTTCTTAAATCAAATATCACTTTAACAAATACCGTAATAAATATCTATCTTCTGAGGCAATATTAACAGGATTTTATTGAGCACTCTCCTTTTAAAGCCTTCTAGTCCTATTAATTACCGAAACACTCAATTGTTCAAAATGTATCTTCCCTTAAATGTGTGAAAAATAATAAACAAGTTTAATTCCACTTACGATAGTTTAACGGTATTTAATGAACACATAGGAAATTTTAAAAACCCTTTGACTTCTTAAAAGAACAAGCTTGGAAATGCTAACAAGAATTATGATTTAAATCTTGTTTATGACTTTAAAATAAAAATGAACTTCCGTGTTGTAAATCATTTTCACAAGCAGCTAATTTTAATATGTTTACAATGAAAGAGAAAAATAATAGACTTACTTACAGGCACTGAATTTAATACAATACAAGAAACAATAAAACATGCCTATTACAAGAAACACAATGTTGCTTTCATTATTACGTAAAATTTTCCAATCTCCACCTACTGAAAATGATAAAAAACGTAACACAAAATTAACATTATCATGTATATATTTTTATATATACTGGTACACGAAATTAACATTATTATGTGTATACTTTTGTATGTAAAACAGTTTCTTTAGGAATGTCTCTGAAATGAATTTGCGATTCAATATTTTGAATTCCTTCGTGGGATGTTCTTATATGTACTTTAAGTGGATACTGCCCAAAGACATCGTCAACATTAAAATACAAAAACAAAATGAAGCTTCATACAAACTTGCCATTAAAATATTCAGCTCTTTCCCCTAAATACTTTTTAATTTTTTTATATACGTATGGCCTTTATCATATCAACATAATTCTCAATAGTTATTTTTGTTAAAAGCAAGCAATTTTAGTTTGTAAATATCTACCAGTTATCAGCACATTTTGACTTGCGAAATTATAAAATTCCCTTTTAATCGACTGTGAAAAAATCCTGCCTTCCACTGTTACAAGTAATATGTTTGTGAGTGGAGAGCGGCTTCTTTTAAACACAGAGACGTTATATTGTATTTTTATTAGGACGAATTACACAAATTTTAACGGACTAGAATCCAGAATGTTCTACGAAACAACAAGAGGTCGATAAACTTGTGTGTCAGCGATTACTATCGATATCACAAACAGAAGACAATTCTAGCGTGTGCACGTATACATACAGAGATCAAATGACTTGTTACACGGAAGCATTGTCTTATCAACGAAATAAAAAAGTACAACAATAAGAAAAAGTCTATTCTAACATGACCTATGACCTCCTAGGCGAGGTCTCGTGCTCCTCCAAAGTCCCCTGAGACTGCTGGGTACATACCCTCATCCCCTGCATTCTAGACATAGCCCTAAGAGGCCTAAGGGCCCTGAGGGTCCGCATTGTTTTGAAGGCTTGAATGCCTCCTGCCCCAACCAAGGATGCTACGAAGTTTATGAGGGAGACCTGAAGTAAATAGATGTACAGTTCAGATAGAAATGAAGGAAAAAAAAAGCAGCAAAAGTAGCAAATCTCAGACCATTACAAACATAACATCCACTACCACCACCACAGCAGGAAAACTTGATGACCTATACGAAGGATTTCCAGCATGATGTCACGCTTGTGGACTTCGTCCCGTAGCTAACACAATATAGGAGAAAGCAGGAGAAGCACAATGACCGGATTGTTACACTCTGGACACACAACGAGAGAGTTATGCACAAGCTACGGGAGGTACATCCACTTGAGTCGAGTAAGTGTGGCATCACTTAAGAGAGGCAGCGTGGTTTCATTCTGTGCTTCTGTCAGGGTTCGTCATTTTTAAGATGCAGACCAAATACTGCCGCGAACAGTATTTGTGAACCCACAAATGGCTCTCGCCGAGCCAAGGTGTGGAACTCCATAGCGAGCACGCACCAGGTGTGCACAGCATCACTCTGAGTCAAAGTTCAAAGTTTACTTACAACTTTATACTATGAGTAATGAAAAAGAATTTATGAAAATAAAAGAGAAGCAAATGACCTTTTGTATCTCAGTATGCTCGAGTGACATGCACAGAATACAATCAGGATGCCTATTCCCCACTACACTACTGTTGCACAACTTCTAAAGAATCCCATAAACACATCAATCAAAACAAACGACACAGAGATACGGCACACATACATATATTGCACAGTGTATTGTAGAAGGAGAGCCAATACCTGAAACAAACAGATGTACATGGTCACACATCCACACTCCAAACACACATAGATACTGTACATGGAAAGCGTTTTCCATAACGGTTTGTTTCTCGAAACGTCAAAAAAGTACTTGAGAAGTCAGTTAGTCAGTCAGACAGTGAAGAAGTGTGCAATCACAACACCGACGATTCCAACGATGAATGTAGCAAACAAAATGAGCAAGGACACGAGAGCTCGGGACGGAGGGCACAGAGACAGCTCTACAGAGAGAAAGAGTGAAGTGTTACAAGGAGAGACCCAAATTAGCCTCAGGGAGAAGGATCGTTATTCCGTAATGTTACCCAGGAAAAATTAAGTAAGTGTTTTAGTTAAACAAGCGCTCATACAAGAACATGGAGCACTCACCAGCAAGTCGAGCAGACTCAAATTTATTTGTGTGACCAAGCCCTTGTATGGTGTGTGCTTTGTCACGGTACAACTTACTTGTTATTTTTCCTGCCCACCCGCCACGTCACCTCGCCCCTCTACTTACTCTCATGCCCTCCCAGCGCGAGACTGCACGCAAGGGTCTCAGAGCGCGAAGAGTCCGCATGGAGCGGAATGCGGGGATATCGGCTGCACCGGCCCAAATGGCCGCAAGGTTAATCAGAGACAGCTACACCATGGAAAAATTATGTTAGTCACGAATAAATGGCTCTGTCACTACACTCCACACTGCAGGGACCTCAAGGCGAATTGTCATCACAACTCATTATAAAATCTGCACAACCTATTTGTAATTTAAAACACAAACATAATACAGAGAACTAAATGCAACTTTTTGCTACCACAATGGAAAAATCTTCATATAACTTTAACAGAAACGTAAACATTATCTGCCTGATGAAACAGAATTGTCTACATTATACATGCAGTTAGTAGTAATACCTTTCACTGTCAATTGCGTTTGAGAGTAGCCTTCGATAATTTCAGTAAAGTTTCCCGTTTTTACTGCACAATTTAAGTTCATATATATATTTTTTCTTTTATGTTTGTTTTTCTTTCAGTTATGATTATTTAGATACTTTATTTTCTTGTATTTCTTAAACAATAAAGTCAGTAACTAAAATGCACGGGAACCTTTTGGAGGCATATCCCTCAAACCTGAAGAATGAAAAGTTGTTACATAAGCATAGGCCCGGAATTGCGTAATTTCTAAGACAGAGCTCTTTTTTAAAGTCTGGCCAGATGCTGATTTACACATATAGGAGCTAATTAATAGTGTGCCAACGTGTTAGAATGTATTCAGTAGATATTATGTGTGCAGTTCTGCATTACATTCAATTCTTGAAATTTTTTTAACGTTTCCAATGAGACTCATGCTTTAGATATTTTTTGGCTAATAAAATGAATCCCGGTAATTGATTAAATGGCGATCTTACTCGTGTTAATTATGTAAGCATATGCGGTTTACAGCTGTTTCGATGCTATTCGACACCATCTTCAGAGCCTACTAGATCTCGGCGCTATCTCAACTTCGCTGCCTGTTGTGTGGGTGCATTCATGTGGTGAAGAGTTGAGTCAAATAGTGTGTGTGTTCTGAAATTGATCTGTGTGTTGAGAATTTGACTGGGGTGTGTTTTAGTGTGTCTGTATATTTCATATTGTTCTAGTGTGTTGAGTTTTTGGTTTTTGGGTTGTACTGTATGTGTAGGATTTCCATGTCTGTATTCATGTTATTGTATGTGTGGTTAGCATTAGTTATGTGTTCGGCATATGTAGATGTATTGTGTCCTCTGGTTATTGCTTTAATGTGTTCTTTGTATCGAGTTTGGAATGATCTGCCTATCTGTCCAATGTAGAAACTGTCGCAACTATTGCATGTGAGTTTGTATACCCCTGTGTGGTTGTATATATTTGTTTGTGTTGTTTTTGTGTTGAGATGTCTTTGTAGTGTGTTTTCTGTTCTGTATGCTATGTTGTAGTTCTGTTTTCTGAATGAGACACAGATCAATTTCAGAACACAGACACTATTTGACACAAATCTTCATTACACGAACGTACCCACACAACAGGCAGCGAAGTTGAGATAGCGCCGAGATCTAGTAGGCTCTGAAGATGGTGTCGAATAGCATCGAAACAGCTGTAAGCCGCACATGCTTACATAATTAACAAGAATAAGATCGCCATTTAATCAATTATTTATATTCAAGTGTTAAAAGTAGTGTACGAAAGATTCAAAATGGACTAATAAAATGTGTTAAAAAAAGCATTCAATATTTTGAAAGGTGGTAGCATTCATGAAAACAAAACAAAACAAAACATGGGTCCTAAATTTAATATCTTCCAAGATGAGTACTTGTTCATCAAGAACCCATGTTTATCAGACTTTTTCTTCTTGTTTCGATAAACATTACCACCTCTAATGTTTTTTTCTTTATTTTTTATGGAAGTCACATTGAGCATTTCCTATGATGTTTTTTTTTTTAATTGGGTTATTTTACGACGCTGTATCAACATCTAGGTTATTTAGCGTCTGAATGATATGAAGGTGATAATGCCGGTGAAATGAGTCCGGGGTCCAGCGCCGAAAGTTACCCAGCATTTGCTCGTATTGGGTTGAGGGAAAACCCCGGAAAAAACCTCAACCAGGTAACTTGCCCCAACTGGGATTCGAACCCAGGCCACCTGGTTTCACAGCCAGACGTGCTGACTGTTACTCCACAGGTGTGGACCCTATGATGTTGATGAACAAGTACTCATATCTGGGAAGATATTAATTTTAGGACTCTGTTTATTAGACTTTTCCCCCTGTTTTTATGAATACTACCATCACCCAAAATATTGAATGCTTGTTTTCAACACTCTGCATATGCTTTCCTCTTGATATACCGGTACTCGTGAATTTACTTAATAACACTTTCAATACCGGTAGGCTATTTAAAATATTACAAAAGCTAAGTTCAAAATTTTAAAACTCCATAGTGTTAAAATACTGAATAATAAGACCACTGAAGCAAATGTCTTTGAAACGACTGTATGCCATATTTGAGGTATATTACGTAGTTTAACAATATTTTAACTCTATGAAGTTTTGGAAATTTTTAAGTTTTAAACTTTTATAGTTTATCTTAAACTATATACTTTTTTTACATTCCCTAATATGTCACTTCTTTTAGGTTTAAAGAACTAATGTATCAGTAAATACAAATTTTCAAGACCAATATATGTGGCTCATAAAGAACGGCCCTACAAGAAATATTAATATGATTACTGCTACCTCGACAGTATTTCCGAAATAACTCGGTGATGACGAATTTCCGGGCTTGTGTTCATAGAACAAGTTTTCACCCTTGAGCATAAGCAATACCAGTATATATCCCTAAAGTTTTGGCATGCATGTTATCTATAGCCTACTCAGTCCATTAGACACACGGACTTTGGAAGCAGAAAAAGTAAAGCATTCAATTCTGACAGTTATCTGTACTAGTTTAACTGAGGAGTACCTTCATTAACTTTGCAGTGTATATAGGTTACACCACAATATTTGGCCATCATGTTTCTAAACACTACAAAATACAGTCTTATGTAGTTCTGTGTAACTGAAAAATATAAAAATATTTTCTTCAAAAGAAAAGTTAACTTTTAACTTGATTTGAATTAAAGAAAAACTGTATATAGTTTACTAATATAGCTTACAAATAACATTAAACACTTTCTAATGAAGATTACTGCAACTTCTTAGCCTGCACTTCTTCTTCAGTTCAGACCCTAATAAAAGAATTGACAAAACTGTGAGGTTACATGTCAGATCGATAATATTATGTTTTAAAATGAACAAAAAATTCTCTCTCTTTTCTCTCTCTCTCTCTCTATCTTTGCTGTTGCTCAAATCTCAAATATTGAAATAAACACATACACACATGCACGCACACACACGCAGTTCTATCAATATAAAATAATGAAATATGTATTTCCAATATTAAATTTTCATTATCATATCTTTCATTGTAAGTCACTACAATAGACTAAGCACAAAGAAACTAAACTGTGAAATTTTTATCAAGTTTTTGAGTGATGATGAATTTTAAAACTGTTGTTTTAAACAAAATATTGCTACTTTGCTACACAAATAATAAAAACTAATGTATTATAAAAGACATCAAAAGAAACTACATAAGCCTACTGGTATTCCACTACTACGCTACGTAAATTGAAAAACTTTAATAAATACCGATATGTTACCACACTTTTATCAGATTTATTTTCCTGCACACAAAAATGACTTTAAAACTTGTATAAGAAACGCAAAACAAATTTTGTTTGCTTTTACAAGATATATGATAAATCTTTAGTATACATCTTAATTACACAACTTTTAACACTGTATCACTTTGGAATATGTATTATATGACTTTCTTGTGTTAAATTCTATCGTACCTTGTTTACATGTTTCGACCTTCTATGGGTCATCCTCAGAACTGGTCGTTGTTGGTCTTGGCGCCTCTTGTTTTGTTTGCTGTGAGGGTGTGTTCGTGTGGTGTAATGTAGAGTCAAAGAGTGTGTGTTCTGAAATTGAGTTGTGTGTTGAGAATTTCATTGGGGTGTGTTTTTGTGTGTCTGTATATTTCATATTGTTCTAGTGTGTTTAGTTTTTGGCTTTTTGGTTGGATGTGTAGTATTTTCATGTCTGTGTTGATGTCTCTGTAGGTGTGGTTAGCATTTGTGAAGTGATCAAAACACCTCCACATATGCAGAACACATCACAAATGCTAACCACACCCACAGAGACATCAACATAGATATGGAAATACTACACATCCAACCAAAAAGCCAGAAACTAAACACACTAGAACAATATGAAATATACAGACACACGAAAACACACACCAACGAAATTCTCAACACACAACTCAACTTCAAAACACACACACTCTTTGACTCTGCACTATACCACATGAACGCACCCTCACAGGAAACAGGACGAGAGGCACCAAGACCAACAACGACCAGTTCTGAGGATGACCCATAAAAGGTCGAAACATGTAAATTAGGTACAATAGAATTTAACACAAGAAAGTCATATAATACATATTCCAAAATCTTTAGTGTTCGTAAAATCACATCTTCTCAACAAATAATAAATCTGAGCAATGCAGAATATTTACTGTATGTGAATATAAATATATAGCTTATCAAATTCTTAAATATGCCTATTTCTTCGTTATTTTGTTTAGTAGAGAATATTATTGCTATGAAAACATGTGTCTTCCATGCACATTCGATATCTTAGAGCCAAACGAGAATATTGAGAATGTTTTGGATAAATGTGATTGCTATTTCGTTAAAATTCAATATAATATATTGAAATTCATCAGCAATTATAGTGCTTTCAATCTGGTTCTCCAATGTATCACAGCTTTCTAGAAACACACATTCCTTCCTAAAATTGGAAATTTCTTAGGAAGTTTACATGTCTATTTCGTCTGTTATCCATGATTTTACTTCTAAAGAAGACAGAGACTGGATATGTAAGACATAACGAAATTAACTTTAATTATTATCAGGTAATAATTAGATCAGGATTGAATGGCTTCGGAAATATTATTTTGGTTTTCAGTGGCATAGCAGACAACTCGATGGCTCCGCCCCACAGTCACCTGGGATTCCATGAATCATTAACAAGTTGATACGACAAAGTCGTCTCTTCTTATATCATTCAGACTAATATCAATTTCAAAGCACAAGAGAGATTGCGAAATTTAAAAAAAATAATTAATTTTGAAAATGTAAAAAAATTTAAGGGCACTTTTAACGGTAGAACTACCGGCATCATGATGCCACAAATGATTTTTTTCTCAAGTGCAGAACACAATTATTGCAACACTAGTTCTTTCCAGATGTACGGTATCTGTCTTCAAAGTTCCAAGACACTGAATTCACTGTACCGGTAGTAAAACCAGTCAGTTCTGCGTCTGTGGTAAAAGTTAGATTTGGTGCAGTCAGACCTGTCGTGCTACTCACTACAGCTATTCTTGAATATGCTTACGAGACATTTACGTTGGAAGTTCAATCAGAGTGAATATAAATTTTTGTGAGGTTTGAGAATATTGCCATCAGAACTAAGGATCATATTCATATACGAGACTTTGACTGAAGACTTCCCAAAGTTGACTTTCGTAGTAAAGTTTAACTTTGTTAAAAGTCCTATTCATAGATAATACTTCTGAGAATTTGACTTTGACTTTGGTAAGTCGAGATTTGACTATCTTGTTCTAATGTTGGCAATCACAATCATGGCCTTCTAAACGAATTAAATTAATGAATAGCTGAAGTAGAGTAGGCATTGCCACAATAAAAGCCATCTTTTGAGTCTCAAATCAGTGAAACAATTGAACATCGGCAGACGTCATATATGAGCCTTGTTGTCAGCATCTTGGAGCACAATACCACATTACACATTGGACAGTTTTTGGGCTCATGTTCGGTGCCCGTGGCACGATCCCACGTGAAACTTTAAATCAACTTAAACAATACAAAATTTCTGATGCAACGATTGATGCCATAGGATCTCACGTGTTAAAATCATCCTTAGCTATAATTAGTAATCATTTGTACCAAACAAAATTTTTATTGTAAATGATTTCCTACGTTTTCTTATCTTAATGTTTTTTTCTTTTTCTTTCCAAGTGTCACAAAATTGTTTTGTTTACTTATTCTTTATGAATTGATTAGTAGGCCGATCTATCGAACCCTTATTTAGGGCGGCTTTTGTTTATACAAATTATCTATCTTGCAGCATTTTTAATTATTTCAATGTAAAATAATTGTGAAGACGTGAAAGATAAGATGCCACCAATGACAGATTATGAAAGAGACATGCTACTAAAACTGGTGAAGACGTATAAAGAATACAATTAAATATACAAAATCAATAGTAAACCATTAATCCTTATACCCATAGAGCAATATCGAAGTGAAATGAGAGTATTATTACTGGAACAGGTAATCCTTTTTTATTATTCTATTATTCATCAGTGCATATTGAAACATGTGAATATTATTTAATACGGTCTATTTTTCAAATCTGCATTTGATTTGAATTCATTATCTCTATAAAATTCAATAGAGTTTTGCACATGTCTAATAATATGCCGAGAAACATGAGGAGCTTCAACAATTTCCTGGATGTTATCAATCTTCTCGGCAAATATAACAATTTCCCAAATATCAGCCATTTTTCTTATGTCCACGAATGAAAGTCACAGTCTAAGTATACATTTTCGGCGATTTCGAAGTAAAGTCACGATCGAAGTTTACTTTCGTCAAAGTATCGACTGTGAATAGGAAAATGGCGACTTTGTACTTTCCAAAGTCAACTTTGATCCAAAGTCTCGTCTATGAATACGACCCTTAATTAAGGAGGAATAAGGTGAAAATTTTTTTCAATTTCATAAAAATATTTTGATTTTACTTTTTTGCTTTAACATTAATCCCTGGGTGAATGACAAACAGTCAAGGTACCCAGCCCAAAAAAAAAAAAAAAAAAAAAAAAATACCTGACGTCTACTTAATATGTTCACGAAGTTTCAGTCAATGGCACCCCTACAATGAGCTCGTATCCATTTTTAAATGTTTTCACAACTTAAATGGCCTACCTGTCAAAACTTTAACATTATTTTCTCGTATTATTATGTTGTACCGAAGTACATACGATATTTGCGTGCAGAAGCATAAGTAATCACTTTGTGATTCAAGACGGTACCATATTCTATCAGACCTCTGGCCACTCAGTCACTCCTAATAAGTGCACCTCGGTACATAGTGTTGGACACTGTGACACTGTCACATATACAGTACACGAGGATAGGCCACCAAAGGGAAATAGAGTGATAGAACGTAAACTGACAGTGAGAAGGATTCAATCCGGCATTGGGATTTGAATCCGGTGTGGCTTAGTGGATAAAGTGTAAGCACGTAGAGCTGAAAACTCGGGTTCAAATCCTGGTGCTGAAGAGAATTTTTCTCTGTTCTACCCATTCTTCACCATTATTTTCTCGACTTTAATTTTTTGTTGCTTGATCTTTCATTTAAAATCTACATTCTTCTACAAATATTGTCCTAGAGTGACAATTTTTTTTTTGTACATTGTAAGTGAATTCTGGTTAACACTGAAAGAGAAATTTTTATAGTACTTACATACTTATAAATAGCTTTTAAGGAACCCGAAGGTTCATTGCTGTCCTCACTTAAACACGCCATCGCTCCCTATCCTAAGCAAGACTAATCCAGTCTCTACCACCATATCCCACCTCGTCCACGCCTGTGGAGTAACGGTTAGCACATCTAGCCGCGAAACCAGGTGGCCCGGGTTCGATTCCCGGTCAGGACAAGTTGCCTGGTTCAGGTTTTTTCTGGGGTTTTCCCTCAACCCAATATGAGCAAATGCTGGGTAACTTTCGGTGTTGGACCCCGGACTCATTTCACCGGCATTATCACCTTCATCTCATTGAGATGCTAAATAAGCAAAGCTGTTGATAAAGCGTCGTAAAATAACCTACTAAAATAAAAATATCCCACCTCTCTCAAATCCATTTTTATATTATCCTCCCATCTACGTCTCTGTCTCCCCAAAGGTCTTTTTCCCTCCGGCCTCCCAACTAACACACTATATGCATTTCTGGATTCGCCCATATGTGCTACATGCCCTGCCCATCTCAAACATCTGGATTTAATATTCCTAATTATGTCAGGTGAAGAATACAATCCATGCAGTTTTGCGTTGATTTTTATAGTACAGCTTGAAAAAAATTATAATAATTTCAATGTAAAAAGTTGTACAAAATTGACATTTTTTTCAGACTTGGCTTTCTTTTTTCTTTTTTTAATGTATGACCTAATAAAATGAAAATATCTCTTTGTTTGGGTGTTAACTGAACCTTTGCGGAAGCTTGATAAACATTCATTTCAAAATCTTAAATTTTCTGAGAGAAGAGAGATTTTTAGAAAGTCTTTCTGTTTTAAAGAAAAAATTCGTTACTTCTACTGTTCTCAGACGTTGTACAGCATGTACTCATCAACAGAATGGAATAGCATGTAAGCCTCTCCTCCGGGTAACGCGAATCTTTTCAGAAAATATTGGTTCTTTGAATACAAGGCTTTCTACTGTGAAGAAACTGGTTTACTCAACAAATCACTATCTTTCAAACAGACCACGCAGTAACTCTTCACATCATGTAACACAGTGACATTCTGTTTTCGCAATTTTGCACCTCTTCCAGTTGTATGATTCCTCATCTTTGCCAGGATCTTCTTCAAACAAGAAAACAGATGCTGATAAAAAAATTGGGACTATGGATCAAAAAGGCCCTACTGCAAATCACAGGGACTGGGTTATAAATTAACTCTTACACACTCATCACATAACCATGACCGAAAGAAATGAAACATTTTGTACATCCACAGACAGAAATACAAACTGGACATAATACAATTCTGCCTCTCTAAACTCTAACTACAGAATTAAATTTCATATTTAAAAAACGACTACTATTGCTTACAACAAAACTAGGCGGACACTATTGCTGCCACTGCTTTCTGGAAACATATCTTACGATATAGGCGCTTCGAGATAAAATATGAAGACTGTTATTTTGACATGTATAAATTTATCTCTCCTCTGTTTAAATCTGTGACTTTCGTAGAAAAAATAGCGTGTAACAAACTTAAGAAATGGCAATTGCAAAAGTCGTATGACTGGAGCACTCACTAATCATTTTGCAATGAGCCCTTTTCATACTTTTATTACAATATACTGTGTCCGTTCTGTATATGAGCAACTGTAGTAGGTTATTTCAGAGTTGAGTGTAACAGATTAAATGGAAAACAGTAAAAAATAAAACCAACGTTGCAGAAATTTCTCTGAAAGAAGAGGACATTGTTAGTCTCTACTTTCCATTTACATAGAGAAATCATTATGCTGAAAAGCAAAACTCGTAGAATAAGAAGACAGGAGGGCTGCAATGAAGTGAGCATGCACCTACACCATCTTCAACTCTTGACATGAATGCCTTAAAATTTTTCACAATAAATTCATGATAACTAAATATAACATTACGTCGATATATATATATATATATATATATATATATATATATATATATATATATATGTTTTTTTTTTTTGTAAAGACAGAGAGAGATAGAGTGAGTGAATTAATACAAATCAATTTGATGGCATTTCTGCTTTTTACTTATGTTTACGCACAAAACAAGCTATCCTTTTCTTCTGAATTTCAAGTTCATTTTATAAGTGCGGACAAAATAAGTATATATATATAAGTAAAAGTACATACAGTGGTTCCTGCTGCAGGCTGGCAGACAGTTGAGTTGACGGCATTCTATTCTAAAAGCATTATCTTTGGAAAAACAACTCTTAAAGTTTCTCATTAAAAATCTGTAATAATTTTTCTTCTGTTTATTTTAAGCATTCACTTTGAGGAAGTAATCAAAGAACAATAAAAAAGAACTTTAAAGATATGCTAAGAGATAGAATCATAAAATCGACTAATAATTCGTAGTCTTTTTGTTAAATTACTGATATTAGTTCAATTGAATAGTGTCTTGAAAGTGCATCCATAGATCTGAAGACGTGGCTTACCATCACAATGACAAAATCCAACCAGCACCACGCGTTTGTGAAGTACTTCTTGAAGCCGAGGGCTAGCCACTTGATCAACATCTCGATAAAGAAGATGACAGTAAATATACGATCCATGTAGTACAAGATATCTTGCAAAATGGGTCGGTAGGGAAGGTGTACATCTTCAAGAGCCTGGAACAAACAGAAGTCTAGTTTTCATTCCTGGATCAAATTGTTGAATTCAATACTAGTTGCTCTTTTACGTGAATAGCTAAGTATGGTGGAAAGCAACTAGTGGAGAAAATTTCTCTGTCTTTCTAATTTTCTGAATGACTTGAAAAGATTTAAAAAGTTCATTAAAAGGGAACAGACGTAAAAATGACAAAAAATAATGAATATTTTTATCTTCTTAAAATAGTACGAGGTGTTGTTCACCATATTCCAAATTATTTTGATTGTATTATGTTTCCAAGTGCTCTTAAAAATTTAAGCCACGCCCACTTATAGCAGGAAGTTTGTATCTTTAGTCGACTGTTTCATTTACTTATATTTTTAAATAATTGATTAAATGGTAATCTTACTCGTGTTAATTATGTAAGCATGTGCGGCTTACAGCTGTTTCGGTGTTACTTGACACCATCCTCAGAGCCTTCTGTGTCTCGGCGCCATCTCAACTTCGCTGCCTGTTGTGTGGGTGCATTCATGTGGTGAAGAGTTGAGTCAAATAGTGTGTGTGTTCTGAAATTGATCTGTGTGTTGAGAATATGATTAGGGTGTGTTTTAGTGTGTCTGTTTATTTCATATTGTGGCCAGCCTCATGGTCTAGTGGTCAGAACTTCTGGCTATAGTTCATGAAGTGCCGGGTTCGATTCCCGGTTAGAGCACAGGAATTTTTCCTTAAAGGGGATTATTCCTGTGTTCGTCCATGGTCTGGAATTTAGGTTAAGTTTAGATTTAAGACTTCTCCTGGCACCACATTATCATAATCATCCTATCACATCGGGGTAATGTAACTCAGAAGTGGGTTACAACTAAGCCACAGCCAGGAGAGAAGACCAGAAATGTCGAAAAGACAACCTGGTGGCATTGGATAAAAAAAAAATATTTCATATTGTTCTAGTGTGTTGAGTTTATGGTTTTTGGGTTGTATGTGTAGGATTTCCATGTCTGTATTTATGTTATTGTATGTGTGGTTAGCATTAGTTATGTGTTCGGCATATGTAGATGTATTGTGTCCTCTGGTTATTGCTTTAATGTGTTCTTTGTATCGAGTTTGGAATGATCTCCCTGCCTGTCCAATGTAGAAGCTGTCGCAACTATTGCATGCGAGTTTGTATACGCCTGTGTTGTTGTATTTATTTGTTTGTGTTGTTTGTGTGTTGAGATGTCTTTGTAGTATGTTTTCTGTTCTGTATGCTATGTTGTATTTCTGTTTTCTGAATGAGGATGCGATCTTGTGTGTGTTTTTGTTTTCGTATGTTAGTGTGATGTATTTCTTGTGTTGTGTTTGTGTTGTTTTGTGTGTTTGTTGAGTTTTTATTTTGTCTTTCTTATGATGTTGTCTACTATGTTTGGGTTGTAACCATTTTCTTGTGTTATGTATTTGTGTTCGCTTCTTCATTGTAGTGTTGTTGGCTGATGGGTATGTTGAGTAATCTGTGTACCACTGTCCTGAATGCAGCATGTTTGTGTTGTGTGGGGTGATTAGATATGTTGTGTATGTGTGTGGTGGTGGTGGTTGGTTTTCTGTATATTTTGAATGTGTGTTTGTTGTCAACTTTTGTTATGGTGATGTCTAACACGAGTAAGATTGCCATTTAATCAATTATTTATATTCAAGTATTAAAAGTAGTGTACGAAAGATTCAACATGGATTATATTTTTAATTTGTTGAACCCATTTTTTCAACAACTACATATTGTGAGAGAATGAAATTTTATACACAACTATTTCAGATAGTAATGAACATAATGTCGGTTTCAAAATTTAATAATCAGTTATGGTATGGTTTCGGTGTTGTAAAATGTGTGTAATTTTTTTATTCAAGAAAGAATCTGTTTTCTGCAATGAACGTAGCAAAGCTAATATGAATTGAGCACGTGTTTTATTGCGTCAGCAGTTTTCTACAGGAAACATTCTCTACAAATGAATGTGCAATTTACTGTAGCAAGAGCAAATGTGATGTCGTGTTCTAGGCAAAGGAAAATTCACACTTCACATTGGAGTGTTGCTGCAAAATGTCACAAAGGGCCTGGAAATGTATCCACCTCAGCAGTGACAACAATGGAGTTTACATAGACCGGTTAGATCGATAGGTATATATGGAGTATGGCTACCCTGTATAATACTTACTTACTTACTGGCTTTTAAGGAACCCGGAGGTTCATTGCCGCCCTCACATAAGCCCACCATTGGTCCCTATCCTGAGCAAGATTAATCCATTCTCTATCATCATATCCCACCTCCCTCAAATCAATTTTAATATCTTCCCATCTACGTCTCGGCCTCCCTAAAGGTCTTTTTCCCTCCGGCCTCCCAACTAACACTCTATATGCATTTCTGGATTCGCCCATACATGCTACATGCCCTGCCCATCTCAAACGTCTGGATTTAATGTTCCTAATTATGTCAGGTGAAGAATACAATGCTGTGTTGTGTAACTTTCTCCATTCTCCTGTAACTTCATCCCTCTTAGCCCCAAAAATTTTCCTAAGCACCTTATTCTCAAACACCCTTAACCTATATTCCTCTCTCAAAGTGAGAGTCCAAGTTTCACAACCATACAGAACAACCGGTAATATAACTGTTTTATAAATTCTAACTTTCAGATTTTTCGACAGCAGACTGGATGACCGAATAATAACAGGCATTTCCCATATTTATTCTGTGCTTAATTTCCTCCCAAGTATCATTTATATTTGTTACTGTTGCTCCCAGATATTTAAACTTCTCCATCTCTTCAAAAGATAAATTTCCAATTTTTATATTTCCATTTCGTACAATATTCTGGTCACGAGACATAATCATATACTTTGTCTTTTCGGGATTTACTTCCAAACCTCTTTTACTTGCTTCCAGTAAAATTCCCGTGTTTTCCCTAATCGTTTGTGGATTTTCTCCTAACATATTCACCTTATCCGCATAGACAAGCAGCTGATGTAACCCTTTCAATTCCAAACCTTCTCTGTTATCCTGGACTTTCCTAATGGCACATTCTAGAGCAAAGTTAAAAAGTAAAGGTGATAGTACATGTTCTTGCTTTAGCCCACAGTGAATTGGAAACGCATCTGATAGAAACTGACCTATACGAACCCTGTATAATACAAACTTAAAACATTAGGGCGGAGTCACTCACCAGGGCAAGACTGCTAAGCAGAATCATGGTGATGACGGCTGTCTCAAAGTACTTGTTCTCGATGAGCTGGAAGGTTTTGAGCCGGAGGTTGCCCCAGCCTTGCCAGAAGGGCGAGTCCTCATCTCCGGCCAGGAAGGGGAAACGTCTGTAACATTTTTCAGGACAGCAATCCGCAGGGTATTCCGACATCATCACATCCTCTGTCCCCCCATCCAGCGCCATGTCTTCTTCCAAGTGTCCTTCTTCCCCTTCTCCATCTTCCTCGGCATCTGTGGGAAAACAGGGCAGAATGAAAGCAGGAACATTTACGAACATTAAGGAAAACTGGCACTTCAAAAAATAATTTTTCCTCTGGAGAAGTTAATCCCTTCCTTGAGCAAAATTATTATCACGAAACCTACCCTTAAGCTGTGGACACAAATCTCCAAAGCTGACAGGAAAATATGATAACTTGTTTTGAATGTTGCATTAAAAAAAAATGGTGGATATCCGTAGAGAGTCGTTGAGTTTCCATCTTTGTGAACATCCATCCTATCACTTGATTTCCAAGGTAAGATCGTGCACTCAACACCCTTTACTGCCTGAGTGTACACTATGTATGCTACTCAAGGCCAGAAACTATTCAATATTAGTGCTATTGTAAGAGGTATAATTTTATTGATATATTAATGCATAATTTTAACCATTTAAGACTGAAATTGCATGGATGCGTAGGGTATAATAAAAAATTCTGAAGTTATTGAAAACAAAATAATGCGTCCGTATCTGGCACTCACTGCCTTCTTGCTCGAGATCTTCCTTGCTGGCGTCTTTCTTCTCCTCGCCATCCATCGTCTCTGCACTTCCTTTGTGACTTTCATCCTTGAATGGACGGTTTTTATGGCTTCCGTATGACCTTGTACTGAACACAAGAGAAAAAATTCAAGTGCAAGTAAAACAGAAACATCAGTTCTCTCAAAAGCTACGAGTTTCGTCATGAAGTTGATGTTTGTCTAAATAACAGACTTTAAGTTCATAAACTTGCCTTAACGTGTCTTCATCTTGTCGATTGTGAAGGTAGTCGTTCTCTATTCGATTGTCTTTATGATTCCCTTGAAATGAGTTGCCGATCACTTTGGTGTTATTCATCAACAATTTATCCTTCTTCAGCTTGTTTTTCAGATCTCCTTCAGAAAAAAGAGACAAAGAGAAAAAATTCCATAAGATACAGAAAATATTGTTACACATTAGTGACAACTTCCTGTAATGTAATGCAATACAATGTAGTGTGTATGTGTGCATGTGTGTGTGTGTGTGTGTGTGTGTGTGTGTGTGTGTGTGTGTGTGTGTGTGTGTGTGTGTGTGTGCGCGCGCGCGCGCGCGCGTGTGCGTGCATATGTATGTATGTATGTATGTACTCTTTGTTTCACAAGTAAAGAACCTTCGTTGCAGGGTTGGGTTCAGGAAGTCATAAATCTGACTGACACGCTCCCCCAATTAGTGAAACTGTGGACAAAGATACTGCCAGGAGACCGCCGAGAATGCTGTGTTGTGAATTTTCCATTTTTGAAAGAATCCAACCAGTTGCAAAAGAAAATACATTTACAGAGTCCAGCCAAGAGCAAACGTGGCAACAGCTTCCCCTAACTGGCCTGTCAATCACTGTCATCTGTGCAGAAGTGGTGTGAGGCCAGGGTTCTTTACTTGTGGAGCCGAGAGTATGTATGTATATATGTATCATTATACCTAATATTAAGTCTATCTTCTAATTTCACAAGCCTGTTCGAAAAACGTCAACAAAGACTGTAAAAAAACAAGGATTAGCATACTCAATTATAACTAATATACCAGTATGCTGGAAGAGAAATTAACATGAAAAATCACCTGGCTAGCATTATTAATCTCTTACAGATTGAAGTTTGTTCCATGTGTTGTGGTTATTGGGAACTTCTGAGGTTACAGGCAGGGATGTAGTGGAGGTGGAGCGGAGCGACACTCCGGCACTGTGTCCGAAGATGGAGCGGAGCTCCAGCACTGATTTGAAATTTTAAAATCTCTTTTGACATCACAATACTTTCCCAGCTAACGATATCTTAGTTAATGTCAGAATATTTAGTGATTATATTTTCTGTGCTTCCTTTAGAAAATTGGAACAAGTTAGGAAGTAGAGGGTCACGAGACCACTAGGACCGTAGACGGACACCCCGTCATGAGAAATGGGGGAAGAATCAGTGACAGGACTATCAAACTAAATTTTAGTGCGCCTGCGCGAAATGATCACATTCCTAATTCACTTTCGTTTCATATCGTATTTCGTTAGTGTTTGCATTTGTACGATACAGGAGATTGTCTATGGTGTTACTTACCGAAATGTGTTGTGTTTGTTTCCCAGTTATTTTACGAAGTGAATGTTAAACAGTTAATTCACTGCCTATAACGTGACTAAAAGACTGCTTGAAACTTTTGTTTTTATCTATTGCCCTTCAGTAAATATGGAACAAAATAAACATAGACAAAAAACATTAACTCCTTTCTTTTCTCGTGCCATTGCTGTTACTAGTGGAGTTACAAAAGCTTCCTCTCCTGAATTGTTGATATCTCAAGCCCAGCACTTCTATTTGATGAGCCTAGTAATTCAACCAGAGATACTGTATAAAAAATACAGACAGTTCCAGTATGATTACGAAGAATATTCAACATCATAATGTTCAAAATAGTGAAAGCCAAACAGTCGGCCTGCAAAGTGAGTGGCCGAATGTATGGAATGAAGAAAATATGTGGTCAAGAAAAAAAGAAGCTGATCCGTGGATGGATTGTAAGCAATGTAAGCTAGGCTGTAAGTGTGTCATGAAGTAGGCTGCGCATTAAAAAGAGTGTATTTCTGTATCTAATGAATGGCGCTCATATTCAATAAATTACTACGGATCGAACAGATCAGATCAGATAAGCTTAAGTCACTACGAAAAAAATCATTCAACACAAGAAATCCATTGCTCATAATATAGCACAAAAAATTATTGATACGTCTGAAAAGCAATCAATTGAAAATGTTGGCGAATAAACGAGTGCAGCCCACCATGAAGCAACAACAACGAAATTTATATCAGCTTATTACATTGCGCAGAATGATCACCCTTTCAGCGACCATTTCGGTTTACTTGAGCTTCAGAAGCTAAATGGAGTAGATATTGATTGGTGTTGCCTTGCATTCTCCTTACAGTCTTACTTTATGGCATTTCTTTCTGTCTTGTTTTTTTTTTTTTGCATCCAAACCTTCCTCCTTCCCCAAAAGTTAAAAAACCTAAAGAGCTCCGGCACTGTAAAGTTTGGGACTACAACCCTAGTTACAGGAAAATACAATCCATCTGCTGTAACAAAGATACAACTGATGTTCTCCCTATCTGAGCTACACAGACAAGTATCGGTAGGTAGAGAGATATACAGTGTGTAATTGAATATGTTTTACAGATTGTAAGGGATTATAGGGAAGCTAAATATTAACTATAAACATGTAGTCAGAAACGTCTCCTCCACAGATTTATTTAAACAAACATTCTGCTTTGTTTTACATCATTATTTTCCTTTCTCTTATTTATATTTACAGGAGCTGTTGAAAGTGGCATCCACCAACATTAATGCATATCTGGCAGCAACGAAGCATATTCTGGTGTACTCTGTTGAAGATTCCTGGTGTATCTCTCCACAGACTGCTACAATGCGATTCATTAGATCTTCTTCCGTGTGCACTGAGACCTCGGCGACCACCAAGAGGAATTTCCACACGAAGTTATCAATCTGAATAAGAGCTAAATCGTGTCCTTAATTTGTATAGATTGTGAGATGGCAGTGACAAGCTTGATTCCAGTATCTTCCAGCCTCAGACCTAAGTCCTTATAAAAACTCCAATTCACTGAGAAAAACAGTCATATAGTCCTACAGTTGTGTACCCAGATTTCCGCAGAAGGACATACAATCTGCGGTTGAATGGGAAATCCGTAACCCAATAATATTGTTAATACTGTATATTAAAAGTAAAATTGTATATTAGAAAAAACGTATATATTGTAACATATATAACAAAAGGTTTTTAAAATAGAAATTGAGCTTTGGAATTATAAAATTTCCTCGTTCCTAGCATGCCTGAATTTATTTTAAAAGTGAAAAGTAATTAATTTGCTTCATCTTATAAAGTTTTCTAATACTCTTAAGGAAGAATGTTGTTAATACTCTTTGTAAAATTTATGGAAATGAGGCAGGAGTGTTTATGTTTACAATATCATCCAAGTACCTCATATGTTTATGCAATATTTCGTCTTATACCATGTATAATATTCCAATGAAAAGTGAAAGTCGTACCTATGGTTTTTCTCAGCGTTCTTCTTCTTTCCACGTTCTATTATAATGGCACTGCTAACACATACTACTAATATATTTCAATCATCGTACGATGAAGTAATATACGGTTCTGAAAATTGTACAAATAATTAACGTTTGTTTTGCGTTATTTTCCAGGAGAGGTAAATTCAAGTATACCACCTATTTTAATTGTCTCTTTGTCCTGTCCGAGAATATGAGATAACGTATGCACTTCTAAACCACACGCCTCTGCAGTCAGATTCTTTGTTTGTGAAAAACTGACATGCACTGCATCATATGCTAGTCCTTTAGAAAAATTATATACTGAAAATACCATACTCCTCACTTGTGAGCATAGGACTATTCTTTTGCGTATCAGATGAAACACCAGAGCCAATTGCAATCCCTTCAAGAGATATTGTTATGGTAAGTTACACACTACACAAGAGAAAACAGTCCACGTCTGAATTTGAAAATAAACAGAATCTATCTTCGTTTACAGAGAGGCACTTCAGAGCAAAATATGTTCTATGCTGTAGGTTGGATATCTCTGTTTAGTCTTAAAGGGATAACACGCGAACCAGTTGACATATAATTGCCATTCTTGTACTGTTGAGTTCAGAATTCGTAGCTCTATCGAATGGCATTGCTTAAAATTCATTTCTAGCCATAAATATTGTGTGCGCAAGAAAGAAAGTAATACGCGATGCTTCAGCGAGACTTCGCGACGATTTGACTAGGCAAGTCCGCTTCACTGTCACTGGCTAGTCGACATAGACGGCCTGAACTAGCTCCGCCTTATATGCCTTCTTATTCTGAAAGCACTCTAGTTGTTGGTGAGCAGTTGGTGAGCATAGCGCTATTTCAATAGTGAATGGGAAGAGAAGTATTTTTTGTGTTAAGTGAAGGGAAGGCACAATGCTTAATATGTCCAGTCCAAGTTGGATATATAGTTTAGTTCACCATAATCTTCTTTATGTGCTTTTTCACATACATACATACGCATGCACGCACGCACGCACACACAGACATACATACACACACTGTCTACTTAAGGGGAGCATAGGGCCACAACAAAAGAGCGCCATTTTTACCTATTTATGACCAGGGCCTTCACTTCTCTCCAGCTTTTCCCTAGACTTGTGCTTCTTCTTTAACAGACCACCACCATGTTATCCTGGGTCTACCTCTTCTCTTGCTCCCCTGGAGATTTCATTTGCGTGCTTCTTTAACAATGTTTCCTTCTGGGCGTCTCAGGGTGTGTCAGTCCAGCACTATTTTCTTCTTTTTATCTCTAGATTAATGGGCTTCTACTGCGTCTTCTTCCAAAGCAATGTATTGGAAATGACGTTTGGCCACCACACTCCCAATATGTTGCGTGAACAGCAGTTCATATATATTGAAATAATGCTGTGCTCATACTTTCAAACACTACACACACAGTGGAGCCGGGTAGCTCAGTTGGTAGAGCAGCTGGCTACGGACTGGAAGGTCCGGGGTTCGATCCCAGGTGGTGACAGGATTTTTTCTAGTTGCCAAACTTTCAGAACGGCCCCAAGGTTCACTCAGCCTCCTATAAAATTGAGTACCGGGTCTTTCCCGGGGGTAAAAGGCGATCAGAGCGTGGTGCCAACCACACCACCTCATTCTAGTGCCGATGTCATGGAAAGCATGGGGCTCTACCTCCATGCCCCTCAAGTGCCTTCATGGCATGTTATGGGAATACCTTTTTTTTTTTACACATACAGTGGAGTTAGAATTATCCGTGCTAATAGACCGTGGTCCACTGGCGTTGTTACGACCTGATGTTTCGTCTACAACTCCGGCAGACATCATCGGTGGCAAGGCACTCTGGGGTGAAGTGATCTCTTCAGGGTGCCAGGGACAACTGGTGCTGCGATTGGTTGTGTGTCATCATTTATATGGAGAACTGGGTGTGGCTTGCTGTTGACAGTGTGGTCCACGCCGGGGGTTTTGCTGTCAGCAGTGCAGTCAGCACCAGTGGTTTCCATTTTTGGTTGCGGACCGTGGTGTAATTCTGTTTCGTGTTCGTGTTTCTAAGTGCAGGATACCACACCTTATTTAGTTTCAAAGCCAGTTGTTCCTGACACCCTGAAGAGGTCACTACGCCCCAGAGAGCCTCGCTACAACTAATCAAAAGCAAATTCAGATCTGCCCAAAAACAATAAAATTCGAATGAAGCAAAAGGTAAAACCAGAGAAATATTATTCTGTGACCCGAGATAATCCCCCAAGGACCACAAAAATGTGCTGTTGTGATGTTCAGGGTGATAATAAGTCATTATTGTTTGGCAAGTCACCTACACAGGATGGGAATTTCCCATACATCCGCTACTAATGATGTCTGCAAAAAGTCTGTTGTTTCACTTCACTTGATATCAACATTGGAAGGAATCCACTGTAGGGGAGAGTCGGGCAGTATCGGACATCGGGTAATATCGGACAGTGAGTTTCTGTCATCTACCACACGATGATAGTACCTGATTGACATGGTTACGTTTCTGTGATGTCGCATAGAGAAACGTAATCATGTCATTCAGGTACTACCATATGGTGGTAGATGAAAGAAACGCACTGTCCGATATTACCCTATGTCCGATACTACCCGACTCTCCCCTAACTATTTTTTTTCTGTAGTTTAGTTAAGTAATGGACAATTTTCTTGCAATCCTGAATTTTAGCCCTTTGTGTAAACCATTATGAAATTATAGCCTGCATGACAACCCTTGAATCTAATATGACAGTATTTGGAATTTATTTAATCTATATAAGAGATTTTACAAAGATATAAAAACAGCATTCTCCATCAAAATTTGTTGCATATTCTCCTATGGAATGGTAAAATGAAAAGAGAAAACATATTCCTTCAGCTCCTGCTCCTCCTGAATGTGATAACGGATCCATCTGTATAAATCTGTAATGTAGGTATTTTGCCTCAATTGTTTTTGTAGCCAGAGTCTTCAAACCTAGTTTATGTTTCAGATTTTTTTAACATTGAAGATTAATACATACAGTGAGAACTCATAATAGCGTGGCTTGCCTTCCACCATTCAACTGCTCACCAACAAGTGAAGAACAAGCACCCGTGCTCAGTTAAGGGTAGAGTTCACACATGGAGAGAGGAAATGCCCATCTATGCTTTAGTCTAAGCTCCGCATATGTCTTCAGGTGAGCCCAAAGGAAAAAGTCCAATGGGATAACATCAGATGTACAAGATGTCAGGCGACTAGTCCTTCTCTACCAATCCATCTCTCTTGAAATGTGGCAGTTAGATGACTGCGAACATTACCATCGACATTGTCTATGAAGGCCAAATTATATTCTACAGAAATGGTATTTAATGAGTTGTTTTACATTAATAAATTTTCCCTCCTTTGAGGAATACGTAAGTCTTTTTTTAATTTTCTGAATTAACGTTATAGAATTTTTTTTTGTGTTTTTAATCTATCCACAGTTTGGATATTATATCTATTCTGCTTAAATATTGGGCATACAAGCGAGCTTTTAGTGTTTACATTAACCTTTCCTTTAGTGATAAATGATAACTGATAATAACTTGCCCTAACTGACTGTCTGTCTGCGATGGAGACATTTTTAATTACATATTCATGATTAAAAATTATTGAAAACATAAAATTGTTTAGTCACACGTTAAAAAGTGTTAAAATTTTAAAAAAGGTATATACCTTGGACAGACGGCCCGTTTCGACGCCATGTTGCGTCTTCAGCAGTGTCTCCTGAACTACTGGTGATCTTGAATTCTGCCATTTGCATTCGTCAGTTGTAGGGGTGGGAGTGTGTTGCTCTTATGGTGGGGGCTAGTTGTTTGTGTGTTATGACGTATTATGACATCGAATAATGTGTGGGTATTGAACTGTAATTGTTATTAAGTATATGTTGTGAGTATGTTATTGTATGTTTATATATTTCGTATTGTTCTAAGATGTTTAACTGTGAACTTTTTGGTGTGATATGTAAAATTCCCATATCTGTTTCTATATTATTGTAGTTATGGTTATTGTTGATAGTGTGTTCTGCGTAATTTGGTGTGATGTAGGGTTTGGTTATACATTTAATACATTCATTATATCTTGTATGAAAGGATCTTCCTGTCTGTTCTATGTAAAAATGTGGACAACTATTGCATTTTAGTTTGTAAACTCCAGTTGAATTATATTATCTGTGTGTCATTGTACGGAAAGCTGCATGTTTATGTTGTATGGGATGGTTTGATGAATTGTGTATAAGTTATGTGTTGTGGTTGTGGTGGGTTTCCTGTATATTTTGAATTCGTGTCTGTTATTTGTTTTGGTTATGGTGATGTCTAAGAAGTTTATAGCTTGGTTATGTTTTGTTTCTATTGTATACTTTAATTTGGGATGTATTTTGTTGAGTTGTTAATGTAGGTTTTCTATTTGTCTTTTGTTTCCATTATATAGGACTATTATGTCATCTACATATCGATGCCAGTACATTATTTTCTCTGCATGTTTGTTGTTGTCGGTGTTTAGTATGTGTGTTTGTTCTATGTTGTGAATAAAGATTTCAGCTAATATGCTTGATATAGGTGAACCCATTGGTAATCCTTCAGTTTGTGTATAATATTTATTGTTATGTGTGTTAACGTGAACTAGAATCAATGAAAAATTATTGATATTAGATCTCTTATAATCCCTTACAGCTTGTGAAATGTATTCAGTTACACCTTGCAGATGAGGGCACAGACATATTTTCCTCTTCATGTAAAATGTATTCATGTGACAGTATACTCACCATGAATGGTGAACTCCATGCCATCGCCTATCGCCACCTCCAGCTGCGTCTGGTCTTTCGGACTCTTCTTGTCTCGGTACACCATCCCATCAGCAATAATTTCATCCGCTGTGAGGTCAAGGTCCGTATCACGGTCATGGGCATCTGCAGTCACACAACCCCACCCTATGTCAACCCCCCCCACAACATCCAACTAACAACTTTATATCTAACGTTACGAGTTGGAAGTTGTCAGTACCTCTGTACTGCACTACCTAGGTACACATGCATTCCCAAATCCTCAGCAATGTACAGCATTTAGAAAATTACTTTGAATCTCATTTAATTTTTCAATGTGATAAATCTCTCATTTACTTTAATATACTGTAAGTTATAGTTAAAAGCTTCGAAAAAGGTGACCAGATAATCATAGTTTCACAAAAATCATTAATGCAGTGATAAATAAATGAAAATATATCATTGCTTGGATATTTTATGCCGCAAGTTATTTATATGGAGAATTATCTCTTCTAAAATTTAAAAGGCATAGTGAGGACCGATAAGCTAATACAATAACATCAGGAGTAATCAGGATCCATCTGTGCTTATCTGTTTAACAAATATTGGTTGTTATAATACTTGTCACAGTAGTTTATTCAGTTTCTAACGTTTTCGGCTTGAATAAGCCATCTTCAGAAAAGTTATGTGCCTAATTACATGAATGAAATTGGTACATGTGTATTTAGTACAAAATAGATGAATCAGTTGAAATTATAAGTCTCTATGGTGATAAATATTGAACATAAATTGATTAAAATATTAAAGCAAGGGCTATATGAGCCATGGTCAAAGGTTATTAAAATACAAAAATATTAAAACATGTGCAATATTGTTACAATTGAAGAGTCCACTGCAAGAATTATGGATGTCACTTTCTTGTCGAAAATGAACCAAGACTGTCAATGCATAGCTTAAGATATATAGAATGTACATAGAGAGTTATATGGCATTAACACTGACAGTCATTGTCCAGTAATGATCGGAAAATCACAGTTAAGCTTTGAGCACTAAGCATTTCAAACTTTCAATTGCTTCTCCTGCAAAATGTATTCCAAATGACATCCATCATTCTTGCAGTGGACTCTTTAATTACTATATGTTGGACCAGTTGAATCACCTTCATTCTAGTCAGCATTGGACACTACCACAGATGGTCCAACATATAGTAATTGTAACAATATTGCACATGTTTTAATATTTTTGTATTTTAATAACACTTGACCATGGCTCATATATTTGTATATGTTTTAATATTTTAATCAATTTATGCTCAATATTTATCAGCATAGAGACTTATAATTTCAACTGATTCATCGATAATGTGTTAAATTGAAAACATCATATTAAAGAAATTACTCCCAAATCAGCTTGTTTTGCTATTAGATCTATGCAAAAGATAGTAAATATCAATACCGGTACTTTAAAAACAATATACTTTGCATACTTCCACTCGGTAATGAGTTTTGGAATAATATTCTGAGGAAATTCCACAGATAGTAACAATATATTTCTATTACAAAAAAGAGTAATTAGAATAATAGTAGGTGCCAAATCTAGGGAATCGTGTAGGACTATTTTTAAAAAACTACAAATAATGCCCATGACTTGTCAGTATATCTTTTCATTAATAATCTTCCTCGTATGTAATCGTGAAAACTTTGTAACTAATTCAACAGTTCAAAGCATAAATACACGTCAAAAAATGACTTTCATACTCCATTTGCAAGTCTATATCATATAGCTATCAAAAAGGAGTGTGTTATATGGCAGTAAAAATTTTTAATAGCCTCCTTATCGATATAAAAAATGAAACTCAAAACATAAAATTATTTAGGGCCAAATTAAAGAAGTACCTAATTTCTCACGCCTTCTATTCTGTAGGTGAATTCATGACATTCAATAACACTTCATGAAATTGATACTAAAACTATGTATTGTACTAGTAGACTATATTGTAAATCTCGTCTATATATATTTCATCTAGACTGTGACTATAAATTAAGATTTTATAATAGTATATTAAGTTTTTGACTTGTTCCATATTCTTGTAAGCATGTATGAATATCATGGAATGTTAATAAATACAATACACTACAATACAATACAATCTATTTTGTACTATATACACATGTACCAATTTCATTCATGTAATTAGGCATATAACTTTTCTGAAAATGGCTTATTCAAGGCGAAAACGTTAAAAACTGAATAAACTAATGTGACAAGTATTATAACAAACAATATTTGTTAAACAGATAAGCACAGACGGATCCTGATTACCCCTAATGTTCTTCTAAAATTGATTACAATTCTTCTATCTACAGCTTAAAACATAATACTATGATTTGAATGTGGAGGTCAAAATAAATAAAAAAATTATCTAACATTTGTAGAAAAATGTAATAATGCAAAGTCTGTGTATGTAATTAGTATGACTTTGAGGAAGGTTAGATACGGTTAAATCTAGGCTACATATTATAAAGAAATTGAAGTAGTCTGTCATGGGATCTTGCGGAATTTAAAATAACGTGATTATTGCTGATTCTGAGAGCGAAAAAAAGTCTTGAAAGTGTTAAAAAAAAAAGCATCTAATGAAAACATTTAAATTGTTAACTCTTTTCTATTCTTATCAATCACATTTTCCATTTCTTTCAAGACTTTGGTAAAATATGAGAGAAGAACAGATTTACAAAAGTATAAATGAATATCTGATATCTAATGATAGATGCCAATTTATATGTTGGACGATTTTGAAAATTGTAGCATTGGATTTAAAACATAGAGTGCGTGTGTCAGAGACAGCAGAAAGTAGACTGGTTATTGGTCTTCTTCTCTTCATGCAAGGAATAATTCTATTTTCATAAGTATTGTGACATAAAAAGGTAAATTGATCAGAGCTATACGAAACATATTTCTATGTTTAATAAAAGTGTACCAGTAACTAAATACTGTAGACTTTTTTGCTCACTGTTGTATATTACAATTAAGATTCAGAGTAAATCTAAGATTTTCGGGTCACCTTAACTATTCTAAAAAGTTGAAATTTATTTCCAGAAAAATTAAGATAAATTAAATTATATTTTTAAAATCTTAACTTTATCTTTTATGTATAATGAGGATTATTTAATTTCAATATAATATTGTGTTCATATGTTCCAAGTTCTTACAAGTAATATTAGTGAATATTTCTGGAAATAAACTTTAATATGCATTTATAACTCATTCCATTCAATCTTGCAAGTTTTCCGACAAAGGTCAGTTGTACAGTGTACTTATAAGATTAAAAATCAAAAATTTTGTTGGTACAGGACATACATATTATTGATTATAGTAAGAAGAATAATGGGAATAACAAAAGAACACAGCTCATATTTCTTGGATTTTATACATTGTTATTATTGATATTTTCTTTAGAGAAAAGGTAGTGTATATATAAAACATGAAATTATCAAGAGTGAACAGCATGATTTCGGACCTTCTTTGTGATAGACGTGATCCGAAATCTACAGGTTTTTGCTCTGTGTCACAGATGCGAATACATACAATGTTCTAAAACTACACATTCTCAGGGAGCGTAAAAAATGGAGAACCTATCTTTTGGATTTGTTGCTGAAAGCTATTCTTCAAGACTGTGTTGTATGATAAATGCAGGACTGGAGAATGACTTTTGGGAACGAAACTTTACTTTCCTTAATGGCGAAACCAATACAGTAAGTAGCTCTAAAACATGACATGTTTCTGCATTTGTAACAAAATACAAAATGTCCGAAAATCTCGCACCAAAGGTTGACTGCATTTAGAAGTGAATAACTTCTTTACAGTAGCAATAGTGTGCGAAACTCAAGTAACAACAGTGTTCTATTTTGTATACCGATATTATATTTTTCTTCTTGAAATGTATCCTAACAATATGAATAAAGTAAACGAACAAAGTCATTCAGACACTTTCACAAATTAATCCAATACTATTAAACTAGCAATTCTTTTATATAAATAATTGATTAAATGGCGATCTTACTCGTGATAATTGTGTAAGCATGTGCGGCTTACAGCTGTTTCGGTGCTTCTTCACACCATCCACAGAGCCTACTAGATCTCGGCGTCATCTCGAACTTTGCTGCCTGTTGTGTGGGTGCGTTCGATTGTTGAAAAGTGTTGAAATGTGGTGTCAAATAGTGTGTGTGTTCTGAAATTGATCTGTGTGTTGAGAATTTGACTGGGGTGTGTTTTAGTGTGTCTGTATATTTCATATTGTTCTAGTGTGTTGAGTTTTGGTTTTTGGGTTGTATGTGTAGAATTTCCATGTCTGTATTTATGTTATTGTATGTGTGGTTAGCATTAGTTATGTGTTAGGCATATGTAGATGTATTGTGTCCTCTGGTTATGGCTTTAATGTGTTCTTTGTATCGAGTTTGAAATGATCTGCCTGTCTGTCCAATGTAGAAACTGTCGCAACTATTGCATGTGAGTTTGTATACGCCTGTGTGGTTGTATTTATTTCTTTGTGTTGTTTGTGTGTTGAGATGTCTTTGTAGTGTGTTTTCTATTCTGTACGCTATGTTGTAATTCTGTTTTCTGAATGAGGATGCGATCTTGTGTGTGTTTTTGTTTTCATATGTTAGTGTGATGTATTTCTTGTGTTCTTGTGTTTGTGTTGTGTTTTGTGTGTTTTTGTGTTTGTTGAGTTTTTGTTTTGTCTTCCTTATGATGTTGTCTATTATGTTTGGGTTGTAACCATTTTCTTGTGCTATGTATTTGATTGTGTTCACTTCTTCATTGTAGTGTTGTTGGCTCATGGGTATGTTGAGTAATCTGTGTACCATTGTCCTGAATTCAGCATGTTTGTGTTGTGTGGTGGTGGTGGTGGTGGTGGTTGTTGGTTTTCTGTATATTTTGAAGGTGTATTTATTGTCAACTTTTGTTATGGTGATGTCTAGGAAATTTATCGCCATTTAATCAATTATTTATATTCAAGTGTTAAAAGTAGTGTACGAAAGATTCAACATGAATTCTTTTATATCTATAAATTTTATCTTGAAAACGAGTCTAAGAATTTTGATGAAATGTGGTGAATCTTTTTGGGTGCGAGAGAGCATTTAGCTGCTTCGATTTTGTAAAAACTCATTTAGAGGGTTGAATAATCAGATTTAGGGAGTTAAATAACCTGATTAGGAGGTTACCGTAAAGCGGGGTGACTTTGAACGCCGAGGTGACTTTGAACAGTAATTTAGCGCCTTTCTAAATTAAATACTGTACCCAATTGCGATAAAACTGTTTAAGTTGTCAATAAACTAGTTCAGTTTTTTCGCAATAGGGTACAGCATTTAATTTAGAAAGGCACTAAATTACTGTTCAAAGTCACCTCGGCGTTCAAAGTCACCCCACTTTACGGTACCGTAAATGATCAGATCTAATAATCTACTAATAATCAAATAAATCTAAAGGATACATTTACAACTCAAATAAAAAAGTGATTTACGAAGCAGTGATACATGAATTAATCTATTTTTAACCCAGTGCCATGATTTTGAACTGCCTATGAAACTCGACTATGAAGAAAGAAAGCAGTGGCAGTCATCTCGACAACATGGAGGATTTCAACACAGCAGCCGAATAGCTATAGAGCATAAGGTTCTCTGATTTGTCTTAATCTTCATGATTTTGACTTAGTATTACAATCTTTGGTAATGAAGTAGCAAAATATATTTTTTTATGTCCTCAGTTTCCCTTTAATAAGTGAAGGTCAGTCTTCCAAGTATGTATTATATAATTTATCATTATTATGATTTGTATGTTTTGTGTTTTAAGTTCAGAAAATAATAGCATTTTGTTTCAAAAGTTCTTACTATAATGCAAACAAAAAAACTGATAATTCATAAATAATTGATTAAATGGCGATCTTACTCGTATTAATTATGTAAGCATGTGCGGCTTACAGCTGTTTCGGTGCTACTTGACACCATCCTCAGAGCCTTCTATGTCTCGGCGTCATCTCAACTTCGCTGCCTGTTGTGTGGTTGCGTTCGTGTGGTGAAGAGCTGAGTCAAATAGTGTGTGTGTTCTGAAATTGATCTGTGTGTTGAGAATTTGATTAGGGTGTGTTTTAGTGTGTCTGTATATTTCATATTGTTCAAGTGTGTTGAGTTTCTGGTTTTTGGGTTGTATGTGTAGGATTTCCATGTCTGTATTTATGTTATTGTATGTGTGGTTGGCATTAGTTATGTGTTCAGCACATGTAATACATATGCTGGCTATTGCTTTAATGTGTTCTTTATATCGAGTTTGGAATGATCTGCCTGTCTGTGCCGAACACATAACTAATGCCAACCACATATACAATAACATAAATGCAGACATGGAAATCCTACACATACAACCCAAAAACCAAAAACTCAACACACTTGAACAATATGAAATATACAGACACACTAAAACACACCCTAATCAAATTCTCAACACACAGATCAATTTCAGAACACACACACTATTTGACTCAGCTCTTCACCACACGAACGCACCCACACAACAGGCAGCGAAGTTGAGATGACGCCGAGACATAGAAGGCTCTGAGGATGGTGTCAAGTAGCACCGAAACAGCTGTAAGCCGCACATGCTTACATAATTAATACGAGTAAGATCGCCATTTAATCAATTATTTATATTCAAGTGTTAAAAGTAGTGTACGAAAGATTCAACATGGAAGATAATTCATCTTTCTTTTGATGTTGATTCTTAATTAATTTGCCCTAATTCGTCTTACATGATAACTCTTGACACTAACTTCGTATTACAATACTTCGAAATAACATAGCAAATATAAAATGTTTGTGTTGTCAACCCCCTTTACCGACTGATGGTCAGTCTTCCAGGTACTTAATGTTAAATTTTTGTTTGCTATTAAAGTTCTTGTTTAATTTTTCCGTCAATCAAAGACAGCAGTTATGTGATGGGTTGTTTGCAGCAACAGTAATGATGTGAGCATTTCTGAATAGAGCAAGATTAGTTTTCTCCAAACCGTGAATGTGATCCTTTCACTGTACACATGTATTTTCTGACAAAGATTCTTTATATACTAATGGTACAATTGCATGAAAATTTGCAAGTTTGACTTCAATCTTGATGTGAAGTGGAACTGTACTAAATCTGAGTACGGTATTTTATATCTACAAAGGTGTGTTGTAGCATTAAAAAAATAAGGTCTGTACATACTAAATGTATTTATCTACAAGAGAATGGTGGAAACATAGACGGCATCATTCTACAACACAAACGACACAGACATAAAACATGAAAACTGAAATGGCGTGACGTGTGGATTACAAGAGTATTATATCCATCAGAGTATCACTGAGGATAGTGAACAACATTGGCTTATACTAATCTAAGTAGTGAATATTTTCAGGCAGAAAAGCAAAAATGGTGACAAGTCTTTTTAATATTCTCTGAAGATATCTGCGCACAATGGATGGAGTGAATAAATATTAAGTAGATATTAGTAGTATTAAGTAGCCTTACTAGTACTCGTAAATGCTGCTAGTTCATACTTACAAGCACCAGTACTAGTATTTTCTAAATTGTGTACGAATAATTATTTATTTCGGAATATGTATGATAAGACTTTCTTGTGTTAAATTCTAACGTACTTTGTTTACATGTTTCGACCTTTTATGAGTTCTCCTCAGAACTGGTCGTTGTTGGTCTTGGCGCCTCTTGCTTTGTTTCCTTTGAGGGTGTATTCGTGTGGTATAATGTAGAGTCAAAGAGTGTGTGTGTTCTGAAATAGAGTTGTGTGTTGAGAATTTCGTTGGGGTGTGTTTTCGTGTGTCTGTATATTTCATATTGTTCTAGTGTGTTTACTTTCTGGCTTTTTGGTTGGATGTGTAGTATTTCCATGTCTGTGTTGATGTCTCTGTGGATGTGGTTAGCATTTGCGATGTGTTCTGCATATGTGGAGGTGTTTTGTAATTTTGTTATGGCTGTGATGTGTTCTTTGTAACATGTTTGAAATGATCTGCCTGTCTGTCCTATGTAGAAGTTGTTGCAGGTGTTACATTTGAGTTTGTATACGCCTGTGTGGTTGTATATTTGTTTGTTTGTGTGTTGAGATGTTTTTGTAGAGTGTTATTTGTTCTGTATGCGATGTTGTAATTTAATTTCTTGAATGAGGTTGCAATTTTTTTAGTGAGTGTTTTTGTTTTCGTATGTTAGTGTGATGTATTTTTTTGTGTTCTTGTGTTTGTGTTGTATTCTTATGTTTTTTGTGATTATGTTGTCTATTATGTTAGGGTTGTATCCGTTTTCTCTGGCTATGTATTTGATTGTGTTTAGCTCTTCGTTGTAATCCTGTTGGTTCATTGGTATGTTGAACCAACAGGATTACAGCGAAGAGCTGAGGATGACCCATAAAAGGTCGAAACATATAAACAAGGTACGTTAGAATTTAACACAAAGTCTTATCATACATATTCTGAAATGATATAGTGTTAAAAGTTGTATAATCAAGATGTATAGAATTATTTATTAGTGCTTAGAAGTTAAACTGAATAACTCCAGTAACTACTTCCTACTCAACTGTGCAAACTACATTCAGTGAATCATGATTTTTACAATTATCAACACTGATTACTCAAAGTCGGCCATGATTTTTAAAACAATCGACAGTGTCTATGAGATTTATATAACCTCAATTTTCATTTAAGAAATTTTAAAAATAATTTAGTTATTTTGAGCGATCATTTATTGAGTTTTAATTATTCAGTGTGAGTTCTTACTCAGAAAATATTATAAGTATTATGGATGATACTCAACTTCGATTTGCCTAACTTACTGCTTTGCAGTGGATACCAATAACTTTAGCAACAACAATATTTTGACAGCCCAGGATCACTAAAAATCTAAGAAAAATTTCTATATTCTATTTGTTGGTTAAATCATCTCCTTGTATTTACTTCCTACCAAGAAGTAAGATGCAGGTACATTTTTCTCCGTGACTCTAAGCAAACTGTGGCATTCTTCTTCTCAAGTCTTCATTAGTTTTCTACACGTTATGCCTTCTTACTCTAGTAAAAACTGTCATTATTAATAAGTTATTACAATTACTTTAAAACATAATCATGGTCTCTATCATACTTGAAAATTTTATAGTATTTAAACTGGCATAAACAAATACTTACTTCCACATATCTTTAAGTAGATTAAACTCAATAAGTAGCCCTACTGATTATACCAGTACTTGCGGTACTTCTAAATAGTAGTACATACTAAAATGTTCTGTCACTAGAATGCAAGTGTTTACTTAAAAAATAGCAGTAACAGCATTCACTACTTTTATATTCACTCCACCCATTCACACTGCATAAAGCAATTTCAATTTCGTTCATAATACTAATCATTATCCACTTTCTGAACAGTTAGTTATTTTTCCTATATTTTTTTATATTCTCTCTCTGCTTCTGGCCCCAATTCTCCGTATACATATTATTTAACGTTTCTTTTATGACTATTATCTTACAGGGCATTATGTTAATGCAAATTATATAAAATTAATTCAAATACTTACGAAACTGGTAGGGTTCAGCTAACCAGAATTACTTACAGTAGGCCTATACTTTTCCTAACTGTGTTCTACTCTGATATTGCAGAGCATTACAAATTAATATTCTTTAGATTTAATGCAGATATTATATAATTTAAGTCATGAGATATTTTAAGTCATTCTCACTAACAATTAATATTATAAATTAAATGACTAAAATTAACTGTAGTCACGTTAATTAAAGAAAAGACCGAAGTGTTTAAAAATCGTAATTTCTAATATCTTATTCTTTCAGATCAGAAAGTTTCCATAAACCTTTTAATTTATTTGTTTTTTTATTGAAGTATGCACAGTGTTTATACTAAAACTTTTCAGAGCGGTATCTCTCTTTTTTTTTAGTAGGTTATTTTATGATGCTTTATCAACATCTTAGGTTATTTAGCGTCTGAATGAGATGAAGGTGATAATGCCGGTGAAATGAGTCCGGGGTCCAGCACTGAAAGTTACCCAGCATTTGCTCATATTGGGTTGAGGGAAAACCCCCGGAAAAAACCTCAACCAGGTAACTTGCCCCGACCGGGAACCGAACCTGGGCCCCCTTGTTTTACGACCAGAGATGTGGACAGCGATATCTCAATGTACATCTCGTCTACATTGTGTTACGATTCTCTTTCCTTTATAATTTATCTTGTGCTATCTTGTTTTAATTCCTTCGACTTCCAGGGATGACTTCTCATGGAGGACACATTGGTCGAAATTGACTCCAGATTGTTCAGTGAAATGTGATTCTTCTTGTGAAATGTTACATCTGTTCTTGTGGTTGTTATTTGTTAATGTTGAAATTATTTATAATTAATGTTGAAATTTTGTATGTTGTATTTTAGTTAATGTACTTTGTTATATCTTAGTAATTATGTGTTACTTTTGACATGTTCCGTATTATGTATGTGATCAGTTGGACGCAATAAATGAATATGAATACATTCTCTCAATTAGGTCTTTTGATAAACGTATAATTAAACGTGTTTCATCGCTTGTTTTTCTTCTTTGCCTTTTGGTGCTTGTTTTCACAGTTTCTTTATGTACTAATCTTAATATTTAAACTCAGTTTCTGTACCATAGATTCTAATTATTTTTTCTCTTTAACTTTATTATTATTATTATTATTATTATTATTATTATTATTATTATTATTATTATTATTATTATTATTATTATTTTACGTAATATCATTTTCAAGGAAAACCTCTACACTAAAATATAACTATCATCTAAAAAATGTATTAATTAATAGAAAAGATTGCATTAGAGACCTCGGTGTATTAACTGACAAGAAATTATATTTTCACAACCACATTGATTATATTTATAAACATGCAATAAGAATGTTAGGAATAATTCGGTCAGTTACTTATTCTTTTTCAACATCTGACTCTCTTTTAATACTATAATACACATTAGTGAGATCGAAACTCGAATATGCATCTGTAGTTTGGAACTCTATTACTAATTCTGATTCGGCAAAACTAGAAAATATTCAAAGGAAATTTATATCATTATGTTCGTACTCCTGCCTAATAACTCTGGGTATAACTATGATCAAAAATGCGAGCACTTTAAATGTCGAAGCCTGCATGCCAGACGTCATGATCTCGATTACTTATTCTTATGCAAGGTCCTTAAAAGTGACATTAATTGTCAATCTTTCTTAAACAGTGTCAGCCTTCGTATTCCTATGAAGGACATGAGACATCACAAACTCTTCTATATTAGAAATTCTAAATCTTCCTCACCGGTCTCCAGATGTATTAAACATGCTAACTTACATGTAGGCGATTTCGATTCATTCAATGTATAAAAGTATTAGAATATGGCAATGTCTTTGCTAATATTATTTGCATAATCCTTATACACAAATTGGTAGTAAGAATCAACTCCTTTCCCTATATTTTATAGTATTAATTTTTGTAAATTAATTATTGTAATCTATGTTCTTTATTTTGTTGTTAACTCAAGTATTTAATTTGTACCATAGTTGTTCATTTTAATGTATTAATTGTATCACTGTGCTGGACTTTTATTGGCCAATGGCTGTTGTCCAGCACATAAATATCAATAAATAAATAATAAATAATTATAATATTATTTATTATTATTATTATTATTATTATTATTATTATTATTATTATTATTATCATTATCATTATCATTATTATTATTATTATTATTATTATTATTATTATTATTATTATTATTATTATTATTATTATTATTATTATTAGTTCTTAGCTTTCTTTTTCAGTTCTACAGATTTCTTTGATAGGCTTCACAAAAAAAGCCCTTTAGATTTTCAGCCAATAATAACAACTCATAATAACAACTGAAGTAAAACTCCATAAAATACACCAACCTCTGGTTTCTTATCTCTTTTCCTCTCCTTGCGTCCATTAGACACCAAATCCTGTACGTATCTTGGAGGTGTGTATAGGCATCACATAGTGCATTTTTTTAAAGTGAAACAAGAAGTGCTAGAGCAAGTCCGTTTTGCTGCTTTTCATTCCATGCAACAACTGCAAATACTGCTGCATGATCCAATAGGCGGAGTTCAAGTTTTGGTCTTTCTCAGGGTTTATTATTGTTAAAATTTTCTAGTAATAATAATCCTATGTCTTTATTACGGAAGTCGAACTATTTAACATGTTTGGTTCTTTTAAGGTTAAATTTATTACTGCAGTAACAGTAGACAATAGTAATTGTCCACCATTTTGCAGTCACTCGGCCAGATTGCACTTTATAGAACTGCTTTCAAAAAGAACGCATGCTAGACAATTGGAAGGAGCATCATAAAATAGTGCGGGAACTATGAATTCTTCATTTCTGTCTTCATTGTCGGGTATGAAGTTTCCCTAACACTAGCATTGCAGATGCTAGTCAACCCATAATATTTTCTCTTAGCAGATTTCAGAAACTGTAAGTGGATCTGCCCGTGCAATATGCCTGCAACCTCAATGTTGGCAATGCCCATGAGTTGTGTTGTTGTCTGTGCATTATATAAACTTCCAAATACACACATCAAAATTGTCTAAGGAACAACTAAAAAATTTGAAATATTGAGAAAATTGACCAAGTTATAAAATTGAACGGAAGTGAATATTAAAGTACTAGTCATTTGTCATTCTACCAGGTGTTCCACAAGGTTCTCCATTGTCACCTATATTATTCAATTTGGCATTAGATTATGTACTAGAAAATCTGACGGATTATGACATCAGTAAGCAGTACGGTTATGCTGTTAACACTGACCTGCCTTGCGTAAGTGCATCTGCATTTGCTGATGATTTGGCTTTAATCGGAAAAGACGAGAGATCAGCGGTTGAATTTATCAATCTGGCAGAGAGTAAGCTAGCAGAAATAGGCCTTGAAATTAATCCCCACAAAAGTAAATGTATTATAATTAAAAAAGGAAAACTGTCGCCAGGAGAACTTTCATCATTACGTGGGTCTGTTATTCAAAGTTTGAAAAACAAGTTAGAAAGCATCAAATACCTGGATGTTGACTTTAATGACGAAATAAAGTTGGATAAAAAGAAAATTATAACTAATTTGTCACGTGACCTCACTAATCTCGTCCGATGCATATTGTTAAAACCAGACCAAAAAATGAAAATAATTAACGAATATATATGGCCAGGTCTTGTTTATCCCTTGCAATGCGCTCCACTCAACCAACTTCCTGAAAATGTTTTGAAAAATATTGATAAAATTATCAGAAGTGTAATCAAGGAAATATTGTCCCTCCCAGATGATACTCCGAATGCCATGCTGTATGCATCGAAGAACGTAAGAGGTCTTGGAATTCTGAGAGCTGAATGGGAAGCCAGTATTCAACACTATAACATCTGTAGGCGACTGGAACACGTGAATGATGCACATCTACATCACATGAGAAATCTAGAAGAGGAGAAGCAAACTCTCTCACGCGCCTGAAGATTGCTCCACACAGCGTCACTCCTCAAACTAAAGGAAAACATCTCAGAGAAATTCTCAGAAAATAATCATTCCAGTCATGGTGCCAGCTCCCACATAAAGGCAAAGATGTCTGTACATTTGAAGAATGCCCCAAAGCCAACTCCTGGATCTCCTCTAAAAAGTGTCTTTCGTCCTCGGAATACATCAATGCCATCAAGATGTCTTGCAACATCGCTGCAGTGAGATCTGTCCCTGGCAGAACCTTCAGTACTACCCGTTGTCGCCATCCCGGCTGCAGCGAGACTGAAACACTTGGCCACGTACTGGGGGGGGGGGGAGGGGGGTTCTGTAAGAAGGGAGAGCTACTGCGTAACAACAGACACCATCGTGCCCGTACAGCAATTGCCAACCTGCTAAGAAACAGAGGATGGGAAGTACATGAGGAGATTCATTGCGTGTCTGAAGATGATTCTCATAAAAGAGTCGATATAATTGCCATTAATAGAAGAACCCAGAAAGCGATGGTCTTAGACCCTACGATTTGCTTTGAACGAGACACGAATCAAGCACTGCAGATTAATGATGACAAGCGAGCTAAATATGTACCTTGTCTTCCATACCTCAGTGAAAAATATGGCATTTCGCTTTACAACTGGGATGTTGCAGGCTTACTATTTGGAGCGAGGGGTTGTTTACCAAAATTTACATGTAATATTCTTAAATCCTTTAAAATTCCCTTTTATGAGGTTCAGAAGATTGTAATGGAAATTCTGAAGGCCTCTCTTCAAATTTTACACTATCATCTATATATTAACTCGTAAATTTTTGTTTTAATGTACAAATCTAATCCATATTTTGCCCGTTTCATTTCCCATTATCTTTTATGTTTGTTAATTCCGGATCCCAGTGGTCAACCTCACTTGAGGACGGATGATTTTAAATCTTAGTAGTAGTAACCAACATTGTTATTTTGTATTGTTACATTGGAAAGAATTAAATTAGTGTGTTTTAACAGGGGACATATGTAACTAAAAACTGTCTAAAATCGTCATAAACAGTTAAGAATAGTTTTAATGATCGAAGAACATCGTCATTTAAACCATCATTAAATGTTTAAGGTGATTGGCATAATTGAAAGTGGCAGATCACAAGCTGATGCTGCAAGGGCTCTAAATACGGGAAGAGGTGTAATTTCAAGAATGTGGAGTCGTTATGAACAATTTGGCAGTCCAGAAGAAAGGCACCAAGGAAACCAAGTGTTACCACTGCAGGACAAAACAAATTTCTGTACCTTAAAGCCTTAAGAGAAAGAACTTCAACTGCCACAATGTTAAGAAGTGCCTTGCATAATGTAAGTAACGTAATTGTTTCAACTCAGACTATCAGAAATAGACTGCATGAAAGAGGCCTTCATGCCTGTCGACCTTTAAGGTGTCCAGCTATTCGTCATGGAAATCGAGCACGTCGTGTTTTGTGGTGCCCACAACATCAAAATTGGACAGTGGATCAATGGGGACAGGTGCTCTTTACAGATGAATCACGCTTCGGTTTGCACCCAGACTTGAGAAGAGTGCTCCTATGGAGGCCACCAGGTGACGCAGAAAGGTTTAGGAACGTACAGGAGATCCACAAATTTCAAGGAGCTTCCGTCATGGTCTGGAGAGGAATAATGACCAATAGAAAGACGAACCTCGTTCTTGTAAGAGGAAAACAGCGAGCAAATGTTTATATTCTAAACATTTTGCAACCTTTGGTGCTTCCGATCGCTGAAGAGTATGGGCCTGAATTCCTCTACATGCATAATAATACCAGAACATATGTTGCCGGAGTGGTGTGTCAATGGTTTCAAACACACAATATTCAAGTGCTACAGTAGCCTGCGCAATCTCCTGATCTAAACCCCATAGAGCACCTTTGGAATAACCTTCAAAGAAACGTTTCGGAGGATCTAGACAACAACCAGTGCCTTGATCAGCTGTACGTTTGGCTTAGACATCACTGGGAGAACATTCCTCAAGATGAGATTTTCCATCTTATTTCGTCAATGCCAATCGCCTTAAACATTTCATCATGGTTTAAATGACGATGTTCTTCCATCATTAAAACTATTCTTTACTGTTTATTACGATTTTACACGGTTTTAGTTACATATGTTCCCTGTTAAAACACACTAATTTAATTCTTTCCAATGTAACAATACAAAATAACAATGTTGGTTACTATGGTAACCAGGTAAAATGACAAATGACTAGTACTTTAATATTCACTTTCGTTAAGTTTTGTAACTTGGTCAATTTTCTTGATATTTCAAATTTTTTAGTTGTTCCTTAGACAATTTTGATGTGTGTATTATCAGTTATTTATGTTACATCACATATATCTCTAATGTATTACTTCAAAAATCATTTTATCCTTTGTACATATTTTACTGTACAACTTGCAGTGTACTGCGCAAAACTGGGTTCGTATCTTTGTTTCTTTCTGCCCCTAGCTTTCTAGATTTTCTAGCAACTAGCACTCGAGATGATGAAGCTGAAGTTTTACTTCAGTTTGTCAAACTAAAGCATGTTTGCAATACTACGGTACTACTTTTGCAATCAGGTTGGATATTTGTTGTTACGACTGGTCATTTTGTCATTTGTATTTGAAGTGATTTTCGTAATACTTCTGTTGCTGAAGAAATACCGGTAACTGACATTACTGTAATTTCTTGCTATTTTTTAGGTTTTATTAATTTTACATTATTATTTTTCGAAGAAATAAAATGTTTGTAAGAATTTATTACAATTAACTGAGGATATTATCTGCATATAATAGTTATTTTCCAATTTATTTTTACTCTTTTTGCAATCAGGTTGGATATTATTTGTTGTTACGAGTGGTCATTTTGTCATTTGTATTTGAAGTGATTTTGGTAATACTTCTGTTGCTGAAGAAATACTGGTAACTTCTTCCTATTTTTAGGTTTTCTTAATTTTACATTATTATTTTTCGAAGAAATAAAATATTTGTAAGAATTTATTAGAATTAACTGAGGATATTATCTGCATATAATAGTTATTTTCCAATTTATTTTTACTCTTATCTCTACTAGTGGCTTAATTCATGGACGAAACACAGAAACAATAATTTCTAGTACTGCATTCACTTGCGAAATAATATGTTTAATTTTCCACATAAAAATATTTTATTTGCATTAAAGAGATCCTCACATTTTAAATAATAAAAATTAATCACATGACACATGCTAAGGGGTATAAAGAAAGTTTCTACATTCCTCACAATTTGCATGAAGGAGCCACGTTTTTTGTAAGTATAAAACAAGTGTCTTGGATGCCAAGATGCAGTGATATCACTACCCTTTTTAACTGTGTCGTAAGTGAGAAAAACAAAGACAACGAACAGAAACCATCTACCTGTGTGTGTGGGTGAAAGCTACATCCAACTGAGGTGTAAACCAACATAGAGCAGCACATTCACGCACGCACGCACAAGGACAAGCGATCTGATTGGATATAAACCTTCTTTCCAACTGGAGGAGGGTCCCTCACCTGGCGTCTGATCGGATATCTGATTGGTTAATTTGGCGCGCAACATTTTTGCCACGCTTAATGCGCTACGTTTAATCCAGTTAAAGAATCGTGAAAAACGATCGAATGCCTCAGCAATCTTGTTCGTTTCGTTGTCGGCTGTTGGTGCCGACAGATTCGAGGAACCAAAGTTGCTGAGCAGCAGAGCCAAGAACAGATTCAACACCTGCAACACACACAACACATCAGTCACTACACTGCGCCAATATGTACAACAAGGACTTTTCACACACTCTTTTGTGACATAGAACCACTACCGGTACGTCTTTGTACTGAGTATGAATGGTAGGTCGCCAACCACTCGGTAACTATGTCCAAAAAAAAAAAAGTGTTACATTAGAATTGCTTGTAACTTTTTATATTATTATTATTATTATTATTATTATTATTATTATTATATTTATTCATCTGGTAGAGTTTAAGGTCTTCAGGCTTTGCTTGTGGCTGTGATGTGTTGGTTGTATCATGTTTGAAAACATCTACCAGTTTGTCCCATGTAAAAGTCGTTACAACTATTGCATGTTAATTTGTAAACACCTGTTATGTTGCATTTCTTTGTTTGTCTTGTTTGTGTGTTGAGATGTTTTTGTAGTGTTCTGTGTTCTACATGCAATATTGTATTTTAGAATTAAGATTCAATTTTCTACGTGTTTTTGCTTCAATATGTTAGTGTGATGTATTATTATTAAATACTTTCCCTAAACAGGGATTCTAGATGACAAAGTATAGGTACCGTTTACAAAAGAAAATTTGAATAGTACATATTACATGGGTAGGCCCTAGTTTTGTTATGAATAGCAAACCAATGCAAGAAAGAGAAAAAAATTACAATGAACTGTCTTATCTCAGGTGATTTCTTAACAATACAATCGAACCTTTCAATGCAAGTAAACAAACATTGGTAAATTATAGATGATGGAAAATTAAATGAAATGTTGTTGGAAAATTAAATGAAATGTTGTATCTTGTGTTTATGTTTCTTTATTTCTTGTGATTATGTTTTGTCTTTTTTATGTTGTTGTCTATTATGTTGGGGTTATATCCATTCTCTTGTGCTATATATTAGATTGCGTGTACTTCTTCGTTATAGTCCTGTTGGTCCTTCGGTACTATATTGATTAATCTGTGTATCATGGATCGAAATGCTGGATGTTTGTGTTGTGTGTTACTGTTGTTGGTTTCTTATATAATGTTATCTACCTTATTATTGTGATGTCTGAGACATTTATGGATTTGTTGTTCTCAGTTTCTAGTGTTTAGTGTATTGTAGTGTTTGGATGTATTGGTGTAAGTCTTCAATCTGTCTTTTATTTCGTGTGCATAGAATTAGAATGTTGTCTACGTATCTGTGCCAGTATATATTGTCTACAGTACGTATTTATTATTATCATTATTCTGGATGCGTGTCTACTCTATCTGTGTTATTTATGAAAATATCTGCTAAAGGTGCTGGAATAAATTGTCTACTGATGCTGTCACTTTTTAAAGCAAGCATAATAATCCAAAGACTTTTATAAAAATTAAATCATCTGACAAAACAACTGTAGTAAGTATTAGAATAAGAAAGGTCTATCTTGTGGCCAATGGACAGAGGCCATTAAAATGAGCACCAATGTTATCACAGTTAGATCTCTCCCCGGTAGAAGCCTTAGCAATACCCATTGCAGGAGATGCAATGAGCATGAATGTTACCCCATGTGCTAGGTTTCTGCCCTCAGGGCGAATTACTGCGAATTGACAGACATAACATAGTCCGCTCAATAACTGCTAACACATTAAGGGAACATGGTGAATACGAAGTTTATGAGGAAGTTCAATGTCTTTCTACAGAAGGATCTACACGGCGTGCTGACATCATCATAATTGACCAAGATAAAAAAACTGGTCTCATTCTTGACCCCACTGTAAGGTTCGAAATTAATGAAGATCAACCAAAGCAGGTACATGAAGAGAAACGCGTTATTTACCTTCCATGCTGTGATGATCTCAGTCATAAATATAATATTCAAGATTGAAATGTCATTGGACTTATGTTTGGTGCGCGAGGAACAATTCCCAAATTTACATTGGAGATCCTCAGAAAATTAAAGGTTCCTGATAAGACTCTTCAGACAATTGCATCAACCATTTTAAAATCTTCATTGAAAATCATCAATCATCATCTCTATTCATCTTTATAATATTCAATGTATATTATTTATTTTCAATAAATTTTTATCGTTTTGATAGTTACCAAATCTTGTCACAGAATATTCTTTTTTAAAATTTCATTATGTATTTTTTTAACATTAATTTACATTTTCTTTTTTGTTCACTTAAATTGATTAGGATGCCGATATTATAAATCCAAGATTTGGACGGCTATCATTTCCATGATATTCTCTCTATAATATCCATAACATTAGGAATTAGATAAAGACAACTTAGACAAAAACGCAAAAAATATCAACGTAAAAAAACCAATAAAATATAAACTGCTAATACGCTGTTTATTTCATTGCTTTCAATAATGATGTTAAATAATTTTCTAGATTTATTTCATCGTACAATAGTTTTATATTGGTATAACAGTTTAAAAATACATCACAAATAAACGATGATACCATACTTCACAGACTTACATAGATCAGCTCCGAAGGTATATATGTATATCTCTACCGGCGCATGTATACTTACAACCAAATTTCCAATGACGACTGTAGCCAAGAAGAATGGAATACAGGACCAGTCTCCAACAAGCATACAATCCCACATGGACTCAATCCATTCCCCACACAACACTCGGAACACAATCATAAATGAATGCATGAAATCTGTGAAGTTCCATCTTGGCATATCTCCATCTGGGAAACGTTCCACGTTGTCTGCAGATAAAAATAAAAAATTAATGCAACTTATCTAATTAAGTAATAATTCAGAAAACAAAACTGTGCACTTGAGGCTGCTACAAACGAGATCTCAATCATTAATTAAACTGCTTTCCCTTGAAAATTCAGTTATATATAATGCAAGAATTGGCACCTGAATGTGTCCACGCACAATATTTAAAATTAATTAGTTTTAGATATGGAAAGCAAAAATACGTTTACGTTTCTGTAAATGTTTGAAAGATGGGTAAGTTTCAATGGTTCGCTATCAGGTTAAGGCTAGGGTAAAAAGTGGCAAGGGATTCAAATAACTGGGTGAAACGTTTATGGTGTTCCAGAATGTTAATTGTGAACATTGTTGGGATTTAAAGGATGTTTCAGGCTTAAACTAGAAATCTGATACTTCTTTTATTTCATTACTTCGAGACAACAAGCAACTGAAAGTCGAAACAATTCACACGTCAGTATGACGGCAATAAGTTGTTTGATAGTGCAGTGAACAATAAGAATCTCATTACTGAAAATTGATTTCATTCGGAAATTAATACCACAGTTAAGTACTTTAGAATTAGACTATGTTAAATTAACTATTTTTGTCTTCATACTCTCCGCATTTATTAATCACATCATTTGTGTACGAATAATATTTTTTTATTAAATTAAAATTAAATTGAATGTTTTGTTAAGTTTTGGATGACATCATTATATTAACAAAAATTGTGACCAGATTTCTCGAATATCAAGTACAGAAATGTTTTACGCGTATAAAAAGAGAGGAGGAGGGACAGGAGGGAGGGGAGAGAGAGAGTAAGAGAGGGAGGGAGGGAAAGAGGGAGAGAAGGAGAGAGAGCTTAGAACTTTGTTTGATAGCAAAGATACGTTTTATCTTTAATGCATATTATGTGATAATGACACATAATCAAAGCAACAGAAATAAAAATAATCTTTGAAATTTATGTTGATTTGAATATCATGTAACTTTTAATTCTGAGTTTGAAGTAATAAAATAATAATATGAGTGAATGTTTTATTAACTAATTTTTCGTCTACTATTGGCACAATATTAATCACTTCAACGTAACTATTTTTCGTAAGTTATTTTTGTAAATGTTGTTTCATACAGAGATCTTGTAATAAAAATACAGCAGGACAAAGCATTGCAGAGATGTGAAGTAAAGGAAAATGCTTGAGAAATGCGATCAATGAGTCAATGACTGAGAAAAGGAGGGAAGATGAATGGAGAGTACACAGTGTGCGTGACCTTTACAGGGGTTCTTAAAATTTATGTAGGCCTATGCTCCTAGTCTAAAGCCCACCTGTCTCACTTCTATCACAGCATCTCACTTAAAGAGCTTAAGAAAATTTAGCAGGAGGGAAATAAGCAAGCATAACACTTGGCTACTTACACATCTCAAGGACAGGGCAACGATTTAAAATGCGTAGGACTCACTGGAGTTGGCAAATTTAACTAGTCATATAACAGACAAAGGATTTTATAAGCTACTACCCAGTACTGCGTTTTCATGCAGTCTACTCTCCCCATCTTTCTTCGTCCTCAAGCTGAGATACAGTCACAACCAATTGCTTAAATGAACTGGAAGTCTCAGTTCCAAGATCTATGGGATTATCTGTTGTGCAATTTCCGGAGTTTCAATTTTAACCCGGGTGATGAATGGATGGTAAATGTTGCCATGGCATCCCACCTAAGATTTTATGATCATTTAAGCGAACTTTCTTACAATGGGATGAGTCAGAACCAAAGTTACGAAAAATTGACAAACTTTGAAAGAGTTCCATTAGTTCTCAATAGGTGGCACCATTATTGGGAGCTGTTAAAAAGTGTCAGGGAAAATTATTATGTAGATTAAGCATAAATTATTCTTCTAATAGACAATAACAGCGGTTTCCAGCCAAACTCAGTGTTGTTTTATAATTAATAGAGTGGACTGAAAAATTGAATTCTATAACAGGGGTATATTTATCTACGACTAGCAACAGTGACTATTATCTTAGCCATTTATTCATAGAAGTAATAACTAGGGACCAGATTTTTATGTAATTACATATTATATTCCTTTCAACCTAACCGTATATAAATAACAAATCTTTGCGAATCTTGTAATTACCATTAATATATTAAAAGTTGATATAACATATTTTTACATATTTACCCCACATTACATATTATGGCTTGGTATTACATAAATCTACATATTTAGGGGTTTTTATTCATTTTTACTTCTTTAAAAGGAAAAAGAAAACTTCTGCTGGGGAAGTTTGCAATTTGAAATACACAGATTTAAAAAGCCTTTTTACCTACCCAAGAAAGGATATATTTTGGGACGAAACATAACATCTTAGTTCCAGGAAGTAAAAGAGGCACTCACCCCTTACCGCCCACTGTAAATATGAGTGAACAAAAGGCAGCCTTTCTCATACAACTACTTTGTATTGTAAAAATCAAGAAGGGAATAATTCCATACACATAAACGGACGACATAGTAGTAGGGTCTAAAGACCTTACAAAGTTACAAGAAACAATAAACATCATGGTAAAATGGTGCAATAAAAACAAATTTGATATAAATATGGACAAGACAGAAATGATGATGCTCAGGAACGGCAGAAGAGCACCAGAAACAATAGAAATCGTCATGAAGAACAGAAAATTAAAAATTGTACCAGACTACAAATATCTAGGCTTAACAATACAAACCAGCGCAGATATTGATATTAAATATTTTCATGATTTTACATATTTTGGTACATATTCAGCTTATTTTTCTTACATAAATATGTACATATTTCACACCTTGGTATTACATAAAAATCCGGTCCCTAGTAATAACTAAGGAATCCACACTTACATCAACAAATTATCGATACTATTGATTAGTCGTGTCAGATATCTTTGAACGTCAGTGTACCTTGAATCTACAACAGCTCCAGCTTTACTTTCGTTCAAAGAAAGCCGTGCTATGGACACGCGAACTTTGGGTACAATGAAGGCCACTAGACCACTAACCATAGCATATTTCAAAGAAAGCTGTTTATGGGAAAATTTATGGGGCTTAGACCCCCAGAATAGTGCGTAATGACGTTACTGGTAAGGGGAAGTATAGATACAAGGGAAAGTTCAATTTCTTCTTGTTATCATATCTTGGATGCCCTATAAACTACCGTACTAATTTATGGTTGTTAACTTAATAAAAGTACACTCACCGAAGTAATTTTTCCCAAACAGCTGCATGCCCATGACGGCAAAGATGAAGATGATAATACACAGCACAAAGGTTAAGTTTCCAAGAGCACCAACTGTTCTACCCATGATAGAGATGAGCAAGTTTAACGTCGGCCAAGACTTAGCAAGCTTGAACACTCGCAACTGCAGAAGAAAATGACCATGTTATTAATACATGTGACACAAAGATAAAACAATCAGCACAAATTCTTATTCATACTGTTCTATTTTGACTGTGTTACTTCTGGTAATAACACCCTACTTCATGCGTTCCCAAACTTATTGAGACCACGCCACCCTTCACATATCACCTTTTCTGTGCGGCGTTCCAGCACCTTTTTGTTATGTTTTTCATCATAAAACCGAGAAATGTTCGAATTTTTGCGCCACCAAAATATTGTGAGGTTCTCCTAACTTCACTTCATTGTGTCTCCACTGAGATCATCCCTGCTAGTTAACACCATTTGGAGCCTGCTTCTTATTACAATCATCATCATCATCATCATCATCATCACCATCATCATCGTCATTATCTACAGGACTGGGCAAAATACTGACATCCTGAAATACTTTTTCAAATACAAATACAAAATACTTCAAAGAATAGTATTTGAATTACAAATACAAAATACTTTTAAAAAATTAACCAAATTACATTTTTATTTTAAATACTCAAAATACATTTGTATTTCAAACACTCGATACAATATATAAAGAAATAAGAATATTACTGAAAATCTAAAATATTATATACTTACTTACTTACTGGCTTTTAAGGAACCCGGAGGTTCATTGCGGCCCTCACATAAGCCCGCCATTGGTCCCTATCCTGAGCAAGATTAATCCAGTCTCTATCATCATATCTCACCTCCCTCAAATCCATTTTAATATTATCTTCCCATCTAAAATATTATATTAACATTAAAAGTATTTTTATCTCGATGTTTTATGTAAACTCTGTAACTGGACATTCTTCCTTTTCCCAGTCAGCAATGAAATTATGCTACATCTGAATAATTACTGCATCCTTAAAAAAAACAGTTTCTCAAAAAGTTCATCAGATAAGGATCCCCTTGCTGATGAATGAATAAATCCTGCAAAACAGAACAGTCTTTCTACAGGCGCAGAGGAACACAAGCTTGTATTATATTTATAAAAGCTTGTTTCACTGTTGGGTAATTCTCTAGAGAGGACAGGGTTGTCCCTTTGCCATTGAAGAATTGTATGAGCTCATACTTCGCAGTAGACAAGTTCTTTTCCTTCTTCCCTTTCAAAGTCTGTTGTACTTGAGTTGAAAACATAAAAATTGTTTTCATAGTCTTCATTGTCTGAACTGACCAAAGATGTAGCAGACAACTGCTCAGCTGATTTCACACACATATTCTGTATCCTCTTCTTATCATTTGGTGAGGCAGTGTCAGGTAGCCATCTCATCTCAAATGATGGGTGGAAGCAAGCTGCCAAAATAGCTCAATTTGCTTCTGGGATCAGATCAAACATCACTTTAAATCTTGATGAAAGTGAACTTATTAGGATTGGAGTTACTTGGAATAGAAGGCGTAGATTACTAGATAACAGAATATGTAATCTGTTTTTGAGGGAAATTAATGTGGACAAAAGTTGGCCATAATAGCACGTCTTCTTATTTTGCATTAAATCAAGGGCTACGGCAATGGACTTCAGAACTGCACAATATTCTTCAAGGTACTGAAACTCAACATCTTTGAAGGTTGGCAATCCCAGTTTTTCACATATACTGTTTATATCATGTTTGAATTGCAATATTAGAGAAATTGAGTCATAAAGAGAATTCCATCGAGTTGGGCAAGGAAGCTTTAATGAATATTTCAAGACATCTGACATAATTGCTGAGGATTTGAGTCTCCTAGACGCATTCCATAATGCTGAATATATAGTACCGGTAAGTGTTGGGTGATGGATCCTTGATGCTGTTAGAGATTTCTTTATGGCATTAAGGAAATTAGTTGTGGCAAGGAAACTAATTGTATGGCTACCACTCTGAAATGGATAGGCAAATAAGACAAAAGTTCATTCTTCAAATCCAAATCCAAAACTTGAAGGACAAGAAGAAGAAAGTATTTTGAGTATTTAAAATACAAAATACATCAATTTTATGTATTTAAATACAAATACTTTCCAAAATCCTTACAAATTACAAAATACAAATGTATTTCAAATACTGCCCAGCTCTGATTTTCTACAAGTTTGAATCTTTACAGTCCATTCCGTCCTCCTTAAACAAAATCATCTAACCAACATCTTCTAAGTCTTCCAACTTTTCTTTTCCCAGGTGGATGATAATCCAACATAATTTTCGGAACCCTGCAATGTTGCATTCATTCTACATGATTCTTATAACATGCTTTCCTCTCTTGAATTTTTTCTGTCAATTTATATATGTTCAGTTCATTTCTTATGTCTTCACTTCGTTTATATTTCAATAAGAAATATCCAGTGACTGAATGTAAAAACCTAATTTCTACCGATTCAATTTTCCTTTTTTCAGTTCTGCCCAATGTCCATGATTCACTTGCATACAATAACACGGGAATCGTCATTGTTTTATAATATTTTATTTATAAATTTATCCTTGTTTTATGACCAAGTGTTCTTTTTATTGTTATTGTATGTTAAACTGTGGTTGCTAAAAGGCCGTCATGCTGCAATAAACGTGAAAAGGAAAGATCATAATAGAATATAATAAACTACTAAAGAAGTGGCTATGCTGTAGAAAATCTTCTAATATTTTGAGTATTGGTATGTAGTGTAGAAAATGTCTATGACACAAATCAATTTATTACTTTGTTAACCCAAACTGAGTGACCTTATACTGACACGGATTTAATTTGTATTTATTCTGGAAAATACATTAAGATGTGAAAATAAATAAGGATTAATATTAGTGATGTGATTATACAGCTAGAATTTCGCAATAACACATTTTCGAACATGAACAACAATATTTTGAGAGACGTATATTTTAAAATTAATTTCCAGTCGTATTACATACTCTTACATTCACATAATCTACTACATTAGAAACATGACAAAATTATCATTGAATTGCTTTTTGATATGTGTAAAATCCTTTTTTTCTTCCACTCCTTTGTATAAAATATAGTTGAGAATGTGAAAAACACGCAGTTTTTAAGTTAATGTCTGCTACTTTGAGTGACTGTCCTTGAGCATGATTTTAATATGACCATTACAAATGCTAGTCGCACTGAAATTGCAATTGCTTAAAATCGAAAGGGATGTTAGTGGGTATCATAGCAATACGTGAGATAAAAACATCTTCTCCTTTCGTTTTTCCAGTTAATATCGCCACTTCTATTACGTTTGGCTCGAGTTTTTCACACCAATTCTTGTTCCATTGCATAATTTTGGTGGGTCAATATTTTGCAATAGAACTATTGGTGATTCAATATTAAGCATTAAATTATGTGGTAGCAATCATTGTAATATCAAAGAATTCAAGAATTCAGTTGAATATAACACACCCTGCTCACTATCTACAACTGCATCGAGAAATTCATAATACGGTCCTGGACTATGTAAAGATACTTATTGCATGAAATGTCTAGATTTTGGCCTTCATGATGTATCAACACTGTTATGTAATTTCGTGTTATAATTTCTATGACCTCGTGAAAGTCGTTTTGAATACAACAGTCAATAATAAAGAAAAATTCACTACAGAAGATGGAATTTTAGTATTACACATGAATGTTTGATTGTATTTATTTTCATTTTTAATTTTTAATTAAATTAACGTCCATTTGGACAATTTTAATATAGCCTATATTATTCTCCTGGTTATGAAGGTTAAATGTGCAAAATTTTGGCACATATCAGTCAAAGCATGTAGATTTGTAGAGAGAACATACACACATACATATATACCCACATTCACTTTTATATATATATATATATATATATATATATAAAACCGATAGGAGTTGTGAAGAAATTATTCCACTTTTTGTTAAAAAAACCGAAACAACGGTCTCCAAGATTCTGCAAAATTCCATTTTAATGTTACTGAGAAAATAAAAAAATTTCTGGGATGGGGCTCGAAACCCTCTCCTCCACATGACACGCAGATGTCTGAGCCACTGAGACGAGACAGATGACTTCACTTCTGCGTGGCATGTCAATATCCTCACGACGGTCCGAATTTCGATTTTGCTGCACAATTTATACTGTATACTACTGCAGCAAATCCATTTTCTTCACATCCGGAGTCCCAGAAAAAAAATGCCATTTTCAGCATGGATTCTGAAGAAACGCCAATTAACTGTTCCTATTCAGCAGTAGTGAAGACTGATTGTGGATCTGCTGTAAACGACCCATTGTGTTCATCTGTTACTGGAGAAAAATATTACAAAATGAATGTGTACACATTTGAAAATTTACATGTTGCGTTTCATTGTACTACATTATAAGTTTTAGTTTTTCCTTATAGCCATGATGCCTCAGATAAAGAAGTGAAACACAGTTTGGGAACCCCTGCCCTATCTGGATGAATAAACTTTTAAGTACAGCAATGGTAGTGGATATGTGCGTAAGCAGTGCTTTTTTTCTGGTGGAATGTGCCAGAATGCCATTCTGGAATTTTTTTTTATATTTTTCAACACAGAACCAAAAAATGTTCGAATTTTGCGCCACCAATATATTGTGAAGCTTTTCCCAACTCAATTTCATAGTCTCTCCACTGAGATCATCCCTGTTAATTAATGCCATGAGGAACCTGCCTCTTATTAGAATTATTGCGACTCCTTTGATGAACTTCAACTCTGACAAGTATGTTAAATCGTGGTTACTAAAAGGCAGTCATGCTGCAACAGACGCCACAAGAAAGAATAGAACAGGAAAGGAGAAAATACTGAAGAAATGGCTATGCTGTGGAAAATCTTCTAATACTTTGAGTAGTTTAGTAAATACCTTTGTTACAAACCAATTTATTATTTTGTTAAACCAACTAAAGTCATACTAACATGGATTTATTTTGTACCTATTTATTCTTGGAAGTGCACTAAGATGTGAAAGTAAATAAGGGTTAATCATGTTTTTAACATTTTTTTTAACTCTGTTTAGATCTTGAAATCCTGATGCACTGGGCATTAATAATTTCACCAGCCACTGTAATAAATTTTACGCAGAGTTCCACCACATTTCTCTACAGAAAAAAAAGCACAGTGTGTAAGCATTACTGTTTTATAATGATATATGTAATGATTGTTGAATTACAAGTGAGAAATAATATAAATCCATGTGAACTTAAGACAATTTATATGGGCCCATTGTTCCCAACTCAGGGTCGAATTTTGACACACCAAGACAAGGCCAGTAAATTTTGCCAAAGTCCTTTCATTTAGAAACAGGGTTCCTTTCTGTACCTTAAATCTACGACAAAGGTATCCGAATTTCACTTATGTTTCGAAAGAAGCCACACTAAAGATTTTTATCGCTATTAAAATCCATCACCTTAAGCTGAATCTGTACTCACACACATGGGCTTCAGTAGCAGTATTATTATATTATTAACATCATATCATGTACGTCTGATGAATACGCTGTACTTTGCTGATAGTAGATTGTTTTGTGGCTGTAGTTGATACTTACAGGGTCTTTACAAAAAGACGTAACACATTTAAATCATTATATTTTAGCTGTTAACATTAGATACATTGATGGTTTTGGTATTGAAGTACAAGAAAAGACGTTTTTGATAAACATACGAGAATAACATCCTTGCCTAGTTCCTTTTAAAATTTTAACAAAAATTTCATAAATATAAATACATAAAATTACTAATTTCATCATAATTACAAACAAATAATCATTTAATAAAAATTTCAATAAAACAATGAAATATTAATAAATCAAAACTTAACAAAATAAAATTTTAACAAACTTAAACTGATCTATGGAGGCTGGAAATTTGATGCTACGTACAAAACATTTTCAATAGAACCTCCAGCAGCCAACACCATATTCAATCATCAATGAAAACTACCCATCATTTCTTCGAGAGTTTCATTATGAATCTCCTCTACAGCAGTTTGAATCAAATTCCTCAATTTGTGTGAAGGTTATTCTGGAAGGTCTTCGTCCTTCAGAAAAAACCCATAAAAGAAACTCATAAGGATTTAAGGCCAAATCCATCCAAAATCATGAAATCGTTCCATATACCAGTTAGAGATTACTGTACCATGAAAATGTGAAGAACTGCATTTGCTGTAAGCCACCTTGTTGAAAATATGCGTCATCCACGTTCATCCCTGTGCCTTGAAGAGTTGGAACAAAATCTTCTTGTAGGATCTATAGATAATGTTCAGTTTTAACTGTACCATCGAAGAATATTGGTCTAGTAATTCTGACACAATACATAATGCACCACACAAAACACTTCTGAGGATAAAGCAATACTTTAAAGATTTTGTGTGGGTTCTCAATATCCCAGATGTGCCACTAGCCACTAAGGTGAAAACATGCTTAATCTGAAAATCATAATGTTACCAAGAATGGCTGATGTTTTATAGAGGAAATGGGAAAATGAATCACAAACAATAACTCTGTCCAAAAGACTTGATACATTTGAATTTTGTAGAGATGCATATATAAGTCTTTCCGGATAATGTTGTACATGGATGTTGCTTTTATTCCAATGGATTTCTTTGAGCTTACCACAGGTGCTTCCCATACCCGTGTGATGTTTCCAGGTATGCAAATAAGACCTTTTCTTGCAGATCATGTCATTGTTGATGTCGCTGGAGCTTGTCTATGGCCAAACTGAACTCTAAATTCTCTCTGCATAGTACTCAAGCTTCCAGTTTGATCAAATCTTTTCACACAGATGATATGTTGTTCAGTCATATATCTACTCTTGCAATAACTTCAATGGTGTAGAGTACAAGGAAGGGGGATTGGCCACTACATAAGAACGTATGATAGATATAGAAAATGGAATGTTTCAGGATACATTAATGCATTAAATTTACTTTGAAGAAATCTCCATGGCATTCACACAGGCCCCATTGTGTGGAGAGGCAATGGATACCATCAACTTGGATACCTGTGTTCAGTAGGTTTCCTCAGAAAAAGCCTGTATTCACACAGGCATTCCAGAGTGCGGGGAGGTGTCAGACCATCAGGAAAATATAGCGTACGTAGTTGTTTCTTGAACCATTTCAGCACTGCAGAATCTATGCACAGTTTGAGTTTTCTTTAAGTATATGAACAAATTAAAAGTCACATACATACTTACTTACAAACAGCTTTTAAGCAACCCACAGGTTCACTGCCGCCCTCACATAAGTCCACCATCGGTCCCTATCCTGTGTAAGATTAATCCAGTCTCAAATCTATTTTAATAGTATCCTCTCACCTATGCCTCGGTCTCCCCAAAGGTCTTTTTCCCTCCAGTCTCTCAACTAAAACTCTATATGCAGTTCTGGATACGCCCATACGTGCTACATGCCCTGCCCATCTCAAACGTCTGGATTTACTTACTTACTTACTGGCTTTTAAGGAACCCGGAGGTTCATTGCCGCCCTCACATAAGCCTGCCATTGGTCCCTATCCTGAGGAAGATTAATCCAATCTCTATCATCATATCCCACCTCCCTCAAATCCATTTTAATATTATCTTCCCATCTACGTCTCGGCCTCCCGAAAGGTCTTTTTCCCTCCGGCCTCCCAACTAACACTCTATATGCATTTCTGGATTCGCCCATTCGTGCTACATGCCCTGCCCATCTCAAACGTCTGGATTTAATGTTCCTAATTATGTCAGGTGAAGAATACAATGCGTGCAGTTCTGTGTTGTGTAACTTTCTCCATTCTCCTGTAACTTCATCCCTCTTAGCCCTAAATATTTTCCTAAGCACCTTATTCTCAAACACCCTTAACATATGTTCCCCTCTCAGAGTGAGAGTCCAAGTTTCACAACCATAAAGAACAACCGGTAATATAACTGTTTTATAAATTCTAACTTCCAGATTTTTTGACAACAGACTGGATGATAAAAGCTTCTCAACCGAATAATAACAAGCATCTCCCATATTTATTCTGTGTTTAATTTCCTCCCGAGTATCATTTATATTTGTTACTGTTGCTCCAAGATATTTGAACTTCTCCACTTCTTCAAAAGATTTAATGTTCCTAATTATGTCAGGTGAAGAATACAATGCGTGCAGTCCTGCATTGTGTAACTTTCGCCATTCTCCTGTAACTTCATCCCTAGTAGTCCCAAATATTTTCCTAAGAACCTTATTCTCAAATACCCTTAATCTCTGTTCCTCTCTCAAAGCGAGAGTCCAAGTTTCACAACCATACAGAACAACCAGTACCGTAATAGATTTTTTCAGATTTTTTAAATTGGGCCTGTAAGGTGGAATCCCTAGAGTCTTCTGCTGTTAAGAATTGAATCACCCCTCACTGGTCACCTTTGGACGGATTTGGGATGCCATCTATGTACACATTTTCTTTGTATAGAGCCAATCTGTTCACCATTGCTCTTGCAAGGAGACTATCACGCAACATACCAACTGATCATACTTTAAGATTAACAGACCACTTGAAGTGGGACAAACAGGTTTCATTTGATTACGCTTCGTATAATTTCACTTAGAGGCCTACTTACCAATCTGAATGACCGCAATACGGACAGACCTTGAACGCCTTCAAGTCCAAGTTCCAGTAAGGAAAGTGCAACAATGATAAAGTCAAAGATGTTCCATCCTTCCTGGAAGTAATACTTCGGACTCATGGCGATCAGCTTGAGGGTTGCCTCAATGGCAAAGGTCGCCGTGAAGAACTAAGGAATATAACAAATGTTATCATTGTTGCTGAGCACTCAATAGATGGAAATACACTTACTAATTGAAATAAGCAGTAATAAATTCGGTATAAATGTGTAACTAATGGGATAATTCACCGAGGCACTAATGTAAACAACATTATACAAGCTAAACGAACACATATACACAAAATACAATTATATTTTATGTGAGCCTTTCTGCTTGGAAGTTATTTATTCAGACATGTTGAATAAATTTGAGATGTTAGGTAACCACTCAGAACCAAGAGGCTAAATGATATTATGTGACAATTAAATAATTCTAGGATATAATTATAATTAGTAAATACTGAAGTGGATTTCACAATCTTTGATAGATTTAACCACAGTTTTTTGTTTGTATTTTTATTCAACAACGTAGAGCATTCCTATAAAGTAATGCTGAGTATTTTTTAAACTATGCAACAACCTGTAAGCACGCCTCGGAAACATGCAGCAACTCTTTTGGTAAAGCATAACGCTTCCTAATTCCAGAGAAAATTAACATACTGCAGGTCACGTATATTTCAAATCCAGATAAATTTTCTGTTACTTCCATAAGAAAAGTAAGTTGATGAGTTGCAATCAAATGGTAAAATATACGAACATAATTTATATAGAATACTTAAGTCAGAACAAAGTCGTGTCAATATAAGAAGAAAAATATTCAATAGAAAATTCTCTGATATCACTGTTCCCAACAGAACCACGATATGAAGGATTATACATAAAACAAAAAGTAGAGGTTCTGTTTTAGATAATAGGAATAGGGAGATCAGGTGCTAATGGACTAGAAGTTAGATGAAAATGACAATTCCTTTTCCAAATTCACGGCGTGATTTGTGTCTGTGGAAAAATGTAAAGAACAAAATGAATGAGAAGGATCCCTACATTTCAAGAGCACTGAAAGACAATAATTTACTGGATTAGTGAAACTTCAGAGAAAGGTTAGCTTAGCTTTGGCCAATCTATCAGGTTGAAAGAGTCCTGCCTCAAAGGATATATGGAGTGGTGAGGTAGCAAACTTTCACGAAACTGGATATTAAATGCACGTGTTTGTTGGGGATTGTATACGGTCTCTTATGAAAGGAAATGTGAAGTGGAAAATAATAGGCCTAATTATTCTATTCCTCAAAAAGTGTTCATTTATGATTCATATGTTCGTACTGAATCTGCTCGTGCTGTCAGATTATTTCAAGAGAGATTCCCAGATGTTCGAATTCCACATCTTACTAGTACGATTCATAATTTTGTTGGTAAACGTCATGAAATAGGAAGTGTTCAAAATAAAAAACGAAAAAGATGACATACAGTGCTAACAGAAGAAACTCTGGATAACATTGGCTGGGAAATTCACATAAAAAACCTCTCAGCAAACGGGAATTTCTTAAACTTTCCTACATGAGGCTATAAAGTTACTTAAGGGGAGAGGATGGTATTTTTTGGTGAAAAATGAGTAAATTAAAAAAAAATTCTTTAAAATACTGTGTGATATTTGTGGAATGCATTGCATAACATTTTGTGGGTATTTGTGGGCTGATCGGATGTTGAGTCGCCATTTTTAAACTTCCTGTGTTATGGATTTTTAAATCACTCGCCCACTTTTATTGTTGTTTCCAGTAAATTAAAGTTAAAAAAAAAATTTCTTTAAAATACCCTATGATATGTGTGGAATGTATTGCATAACATTTTGTGGATATTCGTGCCCTTATCGGATGTTGAGACGTCATTTTTAAACTTCCTGTGCTATGGATTTTTAAATCACACACCCGCTTTTATCAGTTTCCAGTAACTTCATTTTTTTTTTATACATTGCCAGACAAAAATGGATATAATTTCTGAACTATTAAAGATACATGCATGAAATTTAGAACACACATTCTTTAGACTATTAGGAAACTTTTCTCTGTAACAGAATTTTGTTAATTGATTTCATTTTAAAAATACGTCCGTTTGTTTGCAAGAAAGGAAATCAGAAAATTGTTATTAAATTTTAATTGTTTATTTTACAAACATAGGGGCGTATATCAAAATTCTGTTATAGACAGTTTGTAGAACATGCTTTTGCAAATACATTGCAAAAAACTGTTTGAATCAATCTTTAAAAACGGTTTAGATATATCGGTTTTAGTACAATCCTGCATTGGGTATATTTTTTTCAAATTTGGGCCCCCAAATAATTTTTTTTTTCAAAATATTTTTATTTGGTTGAGTTGCCACAGCTATGAGCTCTCTACATACAAAAATACCATCCTCTCCCCTTAAGGTAAAACCGCATAAAATTACTGTGTGCAAGAATTTAAACTGGGTAGCCTACTTCAGTACCTATAAGTAGATTTTGTGAATGGATTCTGAGTAAAGTACATGCCAGAGATAATGATTCTAATCTCATTTTGTTTTCGGATGAAATTTGGTTCCACTTTATGCCTATGTTAACACTCGAGAAATGTTTTAAAATGAAAGTAGAAAGAGTCAGCATCTCCTTTATGACATGGGTCAATAAGTAGTATTTTGTTGAACAGTGATTCTAGTGCCGTGAGTTAAACTGCTAAGTCTAGTTGCTGATCGGCTGGTAGCATATGCTCCATGAACTCTATGTTGTGCCCATGTTTCATAGATAATCTGCTGACTCAGCATTAATATGAGACAAATTTTCTTAGATGCAAGCAGATAACATTTCCAGAATAAATGTGAGTGATTTTGTCAATGTATTACCGGTACTAAAAAAGGAAATGAATATCTACCTGTTCTTGTAACAGGAGATTTTGCAGGCATAGTGATCGTCGCTATAGATTTGTGGTCTGCTTGGAAGCTGTTGCATAGCTTAAAAGTGGCACAGTGTAACTAGTCCTATGAATTTGGTTGAATAAAGTATTAATTAAAAGTTACATTCTTTCAAAACAGATCTCACAAGTTTGATGAATCTCAATCCAGTTTCAAGATACGCTAAAATTATAACAAATAATTTATTATTTATCAATGCAGTACTATAAAAATAAATTCAAGAGTTTAAAAATGTTGTTTAAATATTTTTGGGCAAATTATAATTTCAAATAATTTTGAACAAAATGAATCATTATAAGATTTAAAACCATCGCTTGCTCGTGTATGATCAACAATCAAGGCTGGTTATTAAATCTGCTTGTTTGAAATTATATAAGTATAATCTTTCCAAAGGATAAAATTCCAATTATTATCACAGAAACAAAAAATAATATTTATATTACACTAAATTACCACACATGGCAACTTAATAATAATTTGTTATACATACAATTTATATGATGTGTAGTTTTAATTTCACAGCTATATCGGAATGTAAATTTACTTTTTATTAAGCAACTTCGTAACCTAAGTAAAACTGCAATAATTTTTTTTAGTTGGTTATTTAACTACACTATATCAACTACTACGTTATTTAGCGTCGATGGGATTGGTGATAGTGAGATGGTATTTGGCGAGATGAGGCCGAGGATTCGCCATTGATTACCTGACATTTGTCCTATAGTTGGGAAAAACCTCGGAAAAAACCCAACCCGATAATCAGCCCAAGTGGGAATCGAACCCACACTGGAGTGCAACTTCAAATCGGCAGGCAAGTGCCTCAGTCAAATGAGCTATGCCAGTGGCCTATAGTAAATTATAGACCCTATAACATAATAGTGAAAAAATAGCTCGTCAAACTTAAAAGGTAATTATGAACACAGTTCACTATCATAACCAGCTTGACATTTTTCACTTCCCTATCTTAACATAAATTACTTACGATCTGTATTTTCTTATATGTCGTTTATACTAAATTTAATGAAATCATCAAATATATCTATAATTACTTCTATTAAAATAAAGCATTTATAAACATTTTCAATCAGTTATTTAACGATGCTGTATCAACTGCAATATCGTCAGTGAAATTTCAGTTCCTTAACCTCGAATCACACCAGTGGCCTCTAAATTCTTCCATAAGACACAAGGATGAAGATACTGATATCGAAGAAATACAAAGTGTACTGTCACAAGCTGACAAGCTTTGCCAGCATGTTTGGATATTCATTCTAAGCAAGAATTCATAATATACCATCGACTGATTCGGCTTCGTTCCCAGGATATGGATTGAAATGTCATTGCACAACAGTATCAAACAAACAAGTGAAATCCTATTTGACTTCTCAAAGGTCTATCAGTTGCTTGTTTACGCTAACAAGCATTCTCATGGAGGCAGATAAGAACATAAATTTTTTTCTTCCACCATGTTAATAATTTCAAAACAAGTGCTTATACAAATTTTGACCAGTTGAGTGCATTTACGAGGGCCGTAAAAAAATAAGTTTTCCTGAGACCATTTACAGAAAGAACACACAATTTCATGGAAAGATTTATTGAAACAGTTACAGCAATTTGTTGAGCTATTTTTCAACATATTCCCCCACTGGAATTGAGACATTATTGTATTAGAAACAACAACAACCAAATTTCTTGGCTTAAAAATCGGTAATGTGTTAAATTGGAAACATCATATTAAAGAAATTACCCCCAAACTAAATTCAGCTTGTTTTGCTATTAGATCTATGCAAAAGATAGTAAATATCAATACCTTAAAAGCAATATACTTTGCGTACTTCCACTCGATAATGAGTTTTGGAATAATATTCTGGGGAAATTTCACAGATAGTAACAGTATATTCCTATTACAAAAAAAGAGTAATTAGAATAATAGTAGGTGCCAAATGTAGGGAATCTTGTAGGACTATTTAAAAAAAACTACAAATAATGCCCATAGCTTGTCAGTATATCTTTTCATTAATAATCTTCCTCGTATGTAATCGTGAAAACTTTGTAACTAATTCAACAGTTCATAGCATAAATACACGTCAAAAAAATAACTTTCATACTCCATCGGCAAGTCTATCGTGCTATCAAAAAGGAGTGCGTTATGTGGCAGTAAAAATGTTTAATAGCCTCCCTATCAATATAAAAAATGAAACTCAAAACATAAAATTATTTAGGGCCAAATTAAAGAAGTACCTAATTTCTCACGCCTTCTATTCTGTAGGTGAATTCATGACATTCAATAACGCTTCATGAAATTGATACTGAAACTTTGTGTTATACTAGTAGACTATATTGTAAATCTCTTCTGTATATATTTCATCTAGACTGTGACTATAAGTTAAGATTTTATAATAGTATTAAGTTTTTTGACTTGTTCCATATTCTAGCTGTAAAGCAATGTATGAATACCATGGAATGTTAATAAATACAATACAATACATTTTTCATACCGTGGGATCAACTTTTGTATTCCTGGGTCGTAGAAATCTGCCACCTGGGATCGAAACCAGTGTGTGACAGCTGTCTGCACCTCTCAATTCCGATGGGAAATATGTTGAAAAATAGCTCAACAACTGCTGTAACTGTTCCAATAAATATTTCCATGAAATCGTGTTTTATTTCTGCAAATGGCCCTCTTATTTTTACGCCCCTCGAACTGCGTTCAAGTGGCCAAAATTTGTACAAGCACTTATTTTGACATTATTAACATGGTGGAAGAAAAAAAATAACTTTTTTATCTTCCCCCATGAAAATGTTTGCTTGTAAGTGTCAACAGAGGATGCATTAGTGCAACTGACGTCATTGTGATAGGCCGGGATAAAAGATGTGAGCAACAATAGTCTTTAGTTTGTGTCAGTGAGGCGTGAGTGAAAAGGTGGTAGAAGAAAAACACACGCATACATACAAAGACATGTCAGTGTATTCCTCGTTTGAATACATTCTAGGCATTTCACTCACGTCTTACTGACACAAACTGAAGAACGATGTTACATCTGTCATCGTGGCCAATCAGTTACGGTACCCAGTGAATAATGCATCCCCTATTGGTACACAATAGAAACAAACAACTAACAAACCTCGCAGGAGTCAAGCCAGGCATTTCATGTGTTCGTACAATATCTCCGATGTATTGGCATTTGAGTCCATATCTTGAAACTAAATCAACCCATGGTGTATTATGAACTCTTTCTTAGAATGACCATACCAACACTCTAGCCAAAATGCCAGTTTTCAATAATAACGTACGGTACCATGTAACATTGCTTGTAGAAAGAAAAAAAGTACCCAATGAAAGTGAATGTTAGGTTTTTTTATTCTTACGTATTTAAGCCAATATATGAAGTCGGAGATCAGTTCCACTAACTAAAGTTATTCCCGTGGCAAAATGGAATACAGAACAGTAACTATGTACAAAATTAATATTAGCTGTTAGACTGCACCTATAGTATATGAACTTGAGTCTTTGCAGCAGGATCTTGTTATACTCGTTGCGGAAATGAAAAATATTTACCCAGAAATGCATGGTGATACAGCTTGCATTTGCAGTTACAATATAGGATCTTTGGGAGATCTCGACACTTTCAACAAAAGTAGACATTGGAGCACAGTTCCTAGTGTAAATACAATAAATGTGAGTTACACTTTTTTTTTTCATTCATGAAATTTAATATAATATACCATCTTTAGTTTATTGTACTTTGAATATACCGGTACAGTATGTGATATTGTATATAGGCTACATTTTAGAGGTTAGTAAAGGCGCCAAAGTGATTACCCTCAGACAATTATCTCTGTTTTGGGTTTGCTGTCATATTTTGAATGAAGGTGGAACTCTGGGAGATTTCGACACTGTTTTGAGGAGATCTCGACATGTGTCTAGTTGTCCTTGATTTCGCTTGTGGTCCTTCTTAGATGACTTGGGAGGCTGTATTTTTGTGTGTTTGGTCTTAGGAGAGTTCGCAATTCTTCATAGAGCTTTTCAATGCCACTTTGTCCGTCTATTTGTTTTTCTCTCTGTGTGTCTTGTATGAAACAACTCATCTTCTATTGAACCAATCTTAATTAAACTTCATATTTTAATTAGATAATATGAATATGGAGTTAATAAAATATAGTGGAATATTGTGTAAATTACGAATACTGCACTAAATTAATAGATGTTGGCAGAACTATTAGATTCCAAATACCTAGAAAACAGCAATTGTAAAGAATTGTGAAAACTATAGAGGGATTAGCTTAATGAATACTGGTTATAAGATATATATGAAAATAATAAATAATAGAATGAGAAATATAATAGAAGTAATAATAAATGAAAATCAAAGTGGATTTAGAAAGGGAAGGTCGTGTATAGATAATGTATTTATGCTGAAACAACTCATAGAGAAGAGAAAACAACTTAGAAACTCATATAGGATTTATAGATTTGGATAAGGCCTTCGATCGAGTTAACAGACAAAAATTATGGGAAAAAAAAAATATATATATAGATGACATTTTAAATACCGGTAAATGAAAAGTTTTAGTGAATCCAGGAATACGAGTAGATAATAAAGTATATATAAATAATCTTTTGTTTGCAGATGATTTAATCATAATACAGAAAAATGAAGATGACTTACAGAAATATTTACACGAATTAAATAAAATATGTAAATTATATGATCTAAAGATATCAGTAAAAAAAAAAAAAACAAAGACAATTGCATTTAGAGGAAAATATCCAGTGAGATCCAAAATTATTTTAGAAAATCAAAGCATAGAACAGGTGTCTAGTTTCAAATATTTGGGCTGTGATATTAGTTACAATATGGAAAGAGATATTGATTCTAAAATGAATCAATTTCAGACGGTATGTGGAACAATACAGAGAACGTTCAAAAATAAAGTTAGAAAAGAAACAAAAGTAAAAATGTATAAAGTTACGGCAATTCCCACAATATTGTATGGATGTGAAACTTGGGCTCCAACGAAAAAACAGAAAGATACAATACAGACGGCAGAGATGAGGTTCCCCAAACAAATTAAAGGGTGTACAAAACTTGATAGAATTAGAAATGAGGATATAAGAGAAGAATTAAAAGTACAGCCTTTATTGGATAAAGTCACGAATTATAGACAAAAGTGGATTGAACACATGAATGGAATGAGTAAGGATATCCATTGTTAGCAGGAAATTATCAAGCAAGAGGAAGGCGTGATGTCGGGAGACCTAGAAAACGTTGGGCTGATGAATTATGAAGTCGGAACTGGCACTTGCCTAATCCTTGGAGTGATGATGATGATGATGATGATGATGATGATGATTTTAATTTTCATTCATATCGGACAAATATGAAAAGGTACATCTCTCGATACAAACATGGAAGATCGATAGTTCGGCATATCCTTCGCCTTGATTCTAAAGGATGTATGGATTGACAATTAATGATGTAAGAGAAATGACATCCTGACGTACTGGAGGATAACGTGTTTGAGTATGATCTGGTTCTAGCAGAAAATTGGTGTGAAATTCGCGTTGAAAAAGACATTACCACTCTCCTAAGAACACCACAAATACCATGTGCACAAGAACATTTAAGCTTGCCTAATTCATCACATACTGATCCTTCCTTTGAAGGTTTGTCGCTAGTTCCACTGCTAACACTTCCATCTGGTGGCAAAAGAGTAAGAAAACTTCATCATTCAGACGTAATAATGTCTGAAAACTATAAGAAACAGCTGAAGGAGACTAAACAAAAAGAAGTTAGGCTTTCCCACAGAAGGAAGTCATCTTAATGCTCAGTGTGTAGGGGTAGGGAGCTAGTTCATCAAACAATCTGGACAATCCAAACAAACCTATTGTGCAGCGTTTAGTGGGTATTACTATGATGACAATGCTAGAGAACTTTGTGTTTGGTGTGTTGGAGAATGCTAAAAATGGTTTCATGAGGCATGTGTGGAAAATGGCACCAATGAAAAATTCACATGTGACCAAACCAAGTAAGAGTATTAGGGCCGAATTCATAGTCAACACTTATCGTAAGGAAACCCTCAAGCAGTTGCTTATAATAATTTTCAATTCATAAATCCCACTGAAGTGAACACTTATTCAAATAAGGTAGCTTGTCAGCTTACTCAAGAGTTTCCTCATATGCATTGTAATCAGCTGATTCAGTAAGCAATGGATGGTGATTATGGTTTTATTGAATTTATTGAGTTCTATAATGACAATTAAAATGTGTTTTGGCAAAACAAAATATACATCAGAGATATGGAAAACCCATTAGAGATGTACAGTGACGAACAAGGAAACTGTTGTGGATATTCTGGTGTCTCTCATTGAAAATCACAATAAAACCATGAGAGGCTTACGAATTTCACCACTGCTGAAAATACTGGTTGCTTTGAGATTTTATGCTACAGCATCATTTCAGGTAGGTTTATGTAATAATACAGCAATAACTGATAATAATGTAATAACAAATTTTTTTGCTAACACATAAAGCTATTCTAGTTTGTTATTATTTTGCATTTGGTTTGCTCAGATTTATATTTATTTATATTTCATTACTAAAGCCCCGATGCTGTTATTTCCGGCGTGACTCCGCCTCTTTGCTTACGTCTTAGAAAGTGAAGGCTCCATAAAGTCTAGGTAGGTAGTATCATTCCCCATTTTTGTTCTTACGTTGCCGAGCTACCATACAAGGAATCTATTTGCCACACCGTTAAACATTATCATGTCGTAGCTTCTATGATAATAAATCAAACGCAATTTAATTCAGCAAATAATTGAGTGGCAAATAACGTCTTCGTGTGCTTTCTGTGAATGCCAACGAAAGAGCTAAAATGGCGCACGATTATGTTATGTATTTATCGAGCCTTAAGGAATGAATCAGCGAATCACAAGACGCAAACGTTTAAATGTACTCGACCAGTAACGCGATTGGCTGCCGGAAATTAGAGCGACGGGACTATAGTTCTCTTAGCTCACTTCTTTCTTCTTCTGTAAAATGCTTTCTCGACTTTTTGTATAATTTTTAGCTCTATAGTATTTACTTCTGTATTTGTGTACGATAATAATGCCAATTTAACAAACTGAAGGCGCTGGAAAACAATTGAATGTGTGAAAGGGCTCACATCTAGCCATGTTGTCATATTTATCTCAAGGGAATGCTCAATGCATATGAAAGAGTAGCGTCTCTGCAATATGATGTAAAATAAGTGCTAAGGAAATGCTCATTACTTAAGTATTTCTTCATTTTATAAGTGACGACTACGAATTCGACCCTTAACCTACAAAATATTGATATTTCAGGAGTAAAATTTGTGTTGTAAATGTTAGGTTTCAAAGTGTTACCTGTGTTTGTCATACTGCTGTTGTATAGTCAACTGTCCAAAGACAGGTCTGAACCTCACAAGTGATACCAAGATACCACTTATGAAGTAACTAGGCCAGGAGATAATGGGGTAGGGTGGCCAGTTCGTTTCCTTGCATACATCGCCGACTAGCTACATATTACACTAGTCAGACTTAAGATGCGTACAAACAATATTGTTCTTCTTCTGACACATATCGTCAAGTGAGGTGTACTGCCTGATAATAGATTTACACATCAGCCAGAAGCCAGAACCTCATTCAGAGGATAATTGTTATACTATGTATTTTTTTTAATACAGTGATATAAAATGATCACATTGGCACCAGATATGTTGGTTATTGGTTACTAATCCTCGCATATTGGAGTTCTTTCATTTGCCTTCTTGCTTCCCAGTATCATAATGATAGATCTGTAACTGTTAAATTTTTACAGTTTTGAGGTTTGTCATATCCAATGTAGTATTATTTTCTTTGCAAAGTTAACAATTAGGAGTAGGAAAAATATTTATTTTATATAGATGGGCAGCCAATCATATCCCATATATAGGCCTAATCGTGGACATTGACACCAGATATGTGAAATGTACGAAAAACGTGTTCATACATAGGGGAAAAAATTAGAATAAAATTTGCATAAATTGGCCCCAAAATTAACATTTTCTCTGTGTGTGTCGAGATGTCCCTAAACGATCCTAAATGAAGGGTACACGGGAAAAATGAACAATGTCACAATTCCTTTAAGGGTGATATCGTTATCTAATTCTCTTTATTACTACAAACTTTAGTGTTATTTTTACCAAAAGTGGTAAAGCAGAATTAAAACCACGGATACACTAATCACTTCCTTCATTTCAAGTAGAAACACCAATAAATTTTGCAGTAATATACTGAAATAAATAATTATCTCACCCTTAATGGAAATGTGACATTGTTCGTTTTTCCCGCGTACCCTTCAAATACAAATAATACAAAGATCTCTGCTGTGACGGACAGAAAATATTAACATAGACTATCAGTACAAAAATACAAAAGCAACACAAATCTTTATACTACTGTCGGGTATTCGACATTAGTTTGAATAGTAAAAATTGTAATTTTAAAATATTATCTGAAACAACTGAATTCAATACAGATATTTTCATAACACCTATGATGTTAACTCCTATTTATTTACTCATTTCAAAACAAGCCCAACTGGAGAATGTGTTGCTTTTAATTCGTATATACATTTAAGCTAATCAATATTATGATGATAAATCTAATTATAAACTAAAAAATTATTAAGACTGGCACATCAGCTTTGGTTATCAACAGACTTGCAGCTGCAAGCTGAGGATCGCATTGCAGCAATGACATCGTTGGATGTTGAAACAATGCATTTCTCTGTATCAGCTACTGCTGTCACGTTCATGTGAGGTTTATGAGTGAGTCAGCGCTAAACTTACCATACATCCTATAAAAATGGGAGAGTCCTCTTTTTCGGCCAAGGTATCTGGCGTCCTCTTAATTTTTGTTCAGATGCAAAAAAAATCCCATATTTTAATCAAGTTTATTTCATACCGGGTAATGTGATAATTAATCATTTCTCTACGATTTACTTCATAACTTAATACGGTATTTGAAATTATTATTTTTATTTCTATATGTGTTTGCAAATTTTTTATTTTGATTTCAGCTAACATGAATGAACTATGTATGAAAGGTAGGCTGCTGTTAGACAAAAATATAAATGCAAAGTACTGTCAAGTGTCATAAAAGTTCGACTAGTGCAGCAGAGCTGCGTCAGCTAACCTCAAATACAGTTGTGGAAGCAGCAGAATGGTTCAGAGCAAATAAGTTAATTTTAAAAGAGGAGAAGATTCAAAAATTAATTTTGACATTGAAAAAAGAAGAAGGGTCTGAAGAAAAGGCAGTAAAATTACTTGGTATCCATCTTGATACAAAACTAACCTGGGATTGCCACATTGAATACATCTCTCGGAGACTGTCCTGAGTCCTGTACCTCTTAAGAGTAATTAGAGATAAAATACCCGGGCAGTACCTAAGAAGTGTTTATTTTGCTTTTTTTCATAGCATATTGAAGTATGGAATCCTGGTGTGGGGAAACAGCAATAAACTTATTGAAGTCCTACTCATTCAGAAGAAAGCAATAAGAATTATCACAGAAGTACCAAGCAAAGCACATTGTAAACCACTGTTCATACAGGAGTCCATCTTAACAGTTGTTAATGAATATATTCTGGAACTCCTTCTTTACATCAAGAAAAATCTTTATGACTTCACCAGTAGGATGGATAAACATGAGTATAATACTCGGAATAAAGAAAAACTGGACATACCATTTTGCAAACTATCCAAAGTTAAAAGTAGTCCTAACATGTTGGGCTGTAGGATGTTCAAGATGTTACCACAGGAAGCACAGGAAGTGTCACTAGACATATTCAAAGTCAAAGTGAAAACGTGGCTTCTTAGAAACCCATTCTATTCTGTGCAAGAATATTTTGAATCAGAAAACCAAGCTGTAGATATTTTTTAGGTTTCTTTCTCTCAATTTTATTATTATTTTGTAATATATTAGGAAATTCCCATAAATTGTTACGTTAATTCTTGTTTTATTGTATATAAACGGAGCAAATCAAATAATATTTGTGATCAGTGTGTTACAATTTTCATCTAGATATTAGCCTATTTTTGATAATCTTGACTCTCAATTGTAAACTCTAAGGAGTATTTGTGATCATTTTGTTTTATGTTTAGTGTTGTAATAGAATAATTTTCATTTTTGCACGATAATTTCACACGTGTAATTTGACAATGTCATTAGCTTTTGCTATAATGACAGCTAATAAATACTATATTATACTATACTAAATAAATTGGCGTAAATAAACATTGTTTAAAGGCAATACAGTAGAACCTCTATTATCCGTGACAATGAAGGAGGTGGACTGAACGGTTAATCGAAAAAATTGGATGATCCATACTATAAAAGATTTTTATAAATTAAGTCCATAATACTTTGGCCTACAATTTCGTAATTTCCTTTATAGTCTTGTGTTTAACATGCTATGTAGTGGATCGGGACTTCATTAAAAGTTCGGTTGCCAATGACGGGTTCTTAAGGGCCAAGGATTGATAGTTGATGGTGGTGATGATGATGATCATGATCATAATTGTCTGCGGGAATATAGGAATACTTGAAGTCTCATGCTGTAGATTTACATATTTTATACACTATATTCTAGTTTTATTTTGTTAAATCGCTTAAAGTTGTAACGCCAATCTCCTACTCTAAAGCAGCATTAACCACTGTTTCTTCTTTCCTAAGCTTCTCAATTTTATTTGTAAATTTTTTTTTCGATAAGTAACACAATACGTTTTCTTTTGACAATTGTGGAAGACATTTTGCATAGAAGTTATACACATTAATAGTAATCATAAGGTCTGAATAAAACTGTACACAGGTTTGTGTTCTTGGGGTAATTTCTTTGGAAGCAGGTATTTTATTTTACTAGTAACTATTTCTGTTGCCGACAGTGAAGCATTTCTACTACATACTTTGTAGTAGGAGTAAAGGCTTGTAGTAGCCTTCAGTAGAAAAGCTAAGTAGGGAAATAACGTATAGTACATCATATTTTTTTCTGCAGCAAAAAGAAAATAGGAGCCAAAAGAAAGTTGGATAATCCGACATTCGGTTAATAGGGTGATGGATAATCAGGGCTCTACTGTAGTGTTATTTTTTGGTTAACTCCCTGTTTCAGTCTTTTTAATACGTTTTGCAGTAACTTCTAACTTCAATTTCCTTACAAAAAAAAAGCCAATACCAGTAGTACCAGTGTCCCGTATTTTCATGAGAAATTTATGGCAGGCATAGTCAGTGCAAGACACAAGGTCTGGAGCAGTGGTTGCGTGCGTGTTAAAATGGAAGTATACACTATTGAACACTGATGTTGAAGTAAGACAATTAAGTACGGAACTAATAAATTCCGTCCATGAAGTGCGAAAATAATATTGGGAGAGATTCCTAGATGTTCGTGTTCCATGTTGTTCAGTGATCCATAACCTTGTGAATAAATTTAGGGAGACTAGAAGATAGTGTTACCAATAAAAAGCATCACATATGGTTTAATTCCCTTACCGAGGAAGACTTCTTATGACATTGGACATCTATTGGAAAATTTTCCTAGAAAATCACTTCATCATCTTTCGCAGCAAATGGGCGTGTCATATGGGTCTGTATAAGTACCGGCAGTAGTGCTGCTGCTGCTGCTGCTGTAGTCCAATGTCTAGGTACTTGGCATGCTCTAACCAATGATCCAATGATATTCTATCACAGATGACTTTATGGTTTGAATCTAATGGTTTTTTGCTCAATCAAGAAAAGACTATCAACATAACTTTTACCCTAAATCATGTAATAAAAAAGGACAACATACAAAACTATACCAAATTTCTAGGACTTTTTATACACTCCAGTTTAACATGGGAAAAACATATCGAATATATATGCACAAAATTATCAACAGTTATATACCGGTACTTATTAAAGAAATTAGTGACTTGTGTTTCTCAAAATTATTTAAGATGTGTCTACTTTTCGTTCTTTCAGTCGATAATTAGGTATGCCTTAATTTTCTGGGGAAATGGTAGCAAAATTGGGAGTGTCTTGATTTTTCAAAAGAAAGCCATTAGAATTCTATGTGAATCAAAGTATCTTGAACATTGTCGACCTCTTTTCAAACAATCACAGATATTAACTGTCATAATTTATATATATATATATATATATATATATATACGACCTAGTCCTTTACACTCGACAAAATATAGACAATTACTCATTAGTAGCCAATATACATGATCATGAAATTAGAAATCGTGAAAAAATTAATATCCCATACTGTAGATTACATAAAACTAGTACAAATTTTTCTGTCATGGGGATGAAATTATATAATAAGCTTCCCAGTCAATATTATGAGTACCAACCAATAGTATCAAAGCTAGATTTTATAATTGGCTTTTAATTAATCCTTTCTACTCTGTAGATGAGTTTCTTAACATAAATTCATACGAAATTGTTTTTTAATAAATAAAGTTATTTAAATTAGTTATAATTATTACATAAGAGTGAAGTGTTTTCATTAATTTTAGAGTTTCAAAATGTTTTGTGTTTTCATTCTAATTACTGTTTTCAATTATATGTGTATTTTCAAATGTATGTTTTTTGTGACGAAGCCTATCACAGTATGTTTAATGGCTTAATAAATTGAATTGAATTGAAGTCATTCACTGTCTAGCACTCCAATATTTTTGTTTTGTACGATGTCATCTTTTCGTAGCATGTGATGTGTTCCATATTCATCTCTTCATTTGTATCACACAATACATGGCGGATGTATGGGAAATTCCTATTGTATGCAGGTAGCTTGCCAAGCAATCATGACCCATTATCACCCTGAACATCACAACAACAGATTTATGTGGTCTTGAGGGGAGTATTTTACTTTTGATTAGTTGTTTTACAGAATAAAATAGAAGTCTATTATTAGATGGCTGTAAATTTGTAAAATATCAATGCTCTTTTCGCCAGAAAGTCTGCTGTTTCATTTGCCTTTACATCACAATGTTAAGGAATTCACCGTAAACTATTTTTTTTTTTTCTGTAGTTTAATTATACCGTATAATAGGTCATATTTTTTTTACAATATGAATTTTAGCCCCTTTTGTAGACTGTTATGAAATTATAATTTGTATGGCTGCCCTTGAATTTAAAAACATGGTAGCATTTTTGGATTTACTTAATCTATATAAGAGGTTTTGCAAAGATATATAAATAGTAGCAACATCTCTTTAAAATCTGCTGCATATTCTCCTAGGTTACAGAATGGTAAAATGAAAAGAGAGGACATGTTACTGCTCATGTTCCTCTTGAATGAGATGCAAGGGATCAATCTTATCAATTTGTAACCACTGCTTATGTGGGTATCTTGTCTCATTTGTTTCTATTGCCAGAGTCTTCAAAACTAGTTTATATGTTTTAGATTTTTTAATATCGTCCATAAGAGTCAAACTATGTTCTACATGAATGGAAGTGTACATAATGGAGAAATCTCTCCCAATCTTCTCTTCGGATAAGGCATAGTTCCATGTGAATGGATATATTAATATCCAAAACAATATATACTGAAACTGTGAAAAACCCAACATCCTTCATGAAGAGCCCCTCCATGATGAAAAAGCAGGAGTATCGTGTGCAATAATTGGTAAGAGAATAATAGGTCTCATTTTCTTTAAAAATACTATTAATTCTACGAGATATGTGATAAATATTTTGTGTAATTTTGAATGAACGGAGAGAGAGTGCAGTTTTGGATTTTTCAATCAAAATTCAGCGATAGCACATACAACTAAAAATTTGATGGATATAATTTATGAATTGTTCCAGAATGGGATTATCAGTATAGTATGTGTGGCCCCCTCGGTCCCCGGATTTAATTCCGTGTGATTATTCTTCTGGGGATCTTTAAAACATTAAGTATATGAAAGTAACCCTCATACCTGGAAAGAACAGAAAAATAGAATCCATTTCTGTAAGAGATCTGCTGCAAGCGATGTGAAGTTTCTAGACATGTGTCAGAAATGTTTGGAACAAGAATGCAGACAGTTTCAACATCTCCTCTCTTAATTTTGGTTAGTAAAGTAAGTTTTAAAGGCTTACCTTTAATAATATTTTGTAATAATAATGTTGTATGTCAAATCACTAGTAATTGGTTTACAGCCATGTGTCCGCTGATAACCAAAGTTGCCGTGCTGCAGTCCTTGAGGATTTGGTTCATCCAGTACAATGCTAGTACAATTAATGTACTGGTATTGTACAGAAATGTTGAAAGGGATGAGAATATATAACCTATCACTGTACATTCTTCTGTAATATTCATAAATTACACACTTTTCAAGTACATTCACATTTTCTGCGGTAATATCTGCATTACTACTAGTAGTGGCAATACAACATGGATTTCTAGCACAACTATCATACAAAAGACAAAATTTATAAGCCTGTCAAAAGCAGGATTTATACAATTTACAGACTGTTTATATTAAATTTCTAGCCCTAAAAAATAACATTTTTATAAAGCAGTAAAAATTACTTACCATTTCCAAAACTCAATAGCGAAGCATATGAAAGTATGCTAATGCTACAGCATATTTTTCAGATAACTGTTGTTCCAAAAATTATTTTTGTTTCTGCTAAGTAATATCAACATCACTTTTATGCCTGTAAACTAAAAAGTATAAAAAGTAAAGTTCACATAAAAACTGCGGGAATAAATAAAAGAGAAATAAAAAAGTAACTTGAATAAAGGACAAACCAAAACTCAAAATCTAATACTCTAAGCAGTAACAAAAAGTTGAATACTTTGTTTCTTGTGATTGGTAGTGGCAGTGACATTTCTACTAGGTTGCCAATGAGTCTCAGATGGTGGGGATACATGTGCTCATGATAATTTATAATGAACTCCTACATATACGAAGTTTATCCAGAAAGTATCCAGCCAATTGATATTTAAAAAAAAGTATATCTAGGACAATGGCGCCTTAGTTCCCTTCAAAGTACTCTATTTCAGACTTCGCACACTTATCCCAGTGTCCCTCTCACTTTTAAAAACAATCTGTGAAGTTCTTCTTCGGGTGCCTTCAGTTGTCTTGTTTTCTTTAATTTCATCTAGTCTGTATTCTCTTCTTTCAACAGAAATTTTAGCTTCTGGAAAAGCCAGAAGTCACAGGAAACCAATTCCAGGCTGTATGGTGGCTAACAAACCCGGACAATACGATGCTTTGCTAAAAAATTTGCACGAGATCTGAAGAATAGGTAGGCACATGTTAAAATAATAAAGCAGCTAGTCACCATTTACTCATATTTCATCCCAAGATCATCCGTCAAAATCTCTGAAATGGAATCTCCAGATCTTCTTCCAATTCTCGCACTGTCTCGCTGATTTTCGTTTAATGAAGCTCACAAACATTCAATTTTAATTTTAATTTTATTGGGTTATTTTACGACGCTGTATCAACATCTCAGGTTATTTAGCGTCTGAATGATATGAAGGTGATAATGCCGGTGAAATGAATCCGGGGTCCAACACCGAAAGTTATCCAGCATTTGCTCGTATTGGGTTGAGGGAAAATCCCGGAAAAAACCTCAACCAGATAACTTGCCCCGACCGGGATTCGAACCCGGGCCACCTGGTTTCACAGCCAGACCCGCTGACCGTTACTCCACAGGTGTGGACCACGAACATTCAATACTACTGACGCAGTAGAATACGTCTTTCCCCACAACGAGTATGGGCACCCTTCCAGGATTTTTTTTAGTTTGTTATTTAACGACGCTGTATCAACTACTAGGTTATTTAGTGTCGATGAGATTGGTGATAGCGAGATATTTGGCGAGATGAGGCCGAGGATTCGCCATAGATTAACCTTGCATTCACATTATGGTTGGGGAAAACCTCGGAAAAAGCCCAACCAGGTACTCAGCCCAAGCGGGGATCGAACCCGCGCCCGAATGCAACTTCAGACCAGCAGGCAAGTGCCTTAACCGACCTTCCAGGATCAGTGGTGAAACAAAAAATAACAATTTCAGAAGTTTACTGTAACAACACTATGAATCGCAACCGAATTCTAATGTTATTAGTAGTTTGGCCAAGAACCAATGTCAGTCGTGTGACCATGTCCAATGATGCCACTTCCTGTCCCTATGGGCATGAGGATGTCGAATTTACATATAAAATTAGCTGTGCCACATGGCCTCTCGGTAACATCTTAGCACTGACAGCAGCTACAGACCTATCCGATCATTTGTTTGATTTGTAATCGCGAATTCTGTAATGTGAAAGTGATAATATACACGTACGATACACTCTGTGTGAATCATAGTGAAAAATTAGTTGTGAGCTGGACTAATTTGGGAATTTCGCTTAGTATGAAGAGAAAATATATTGCATTTCCTTCATTAATTATTTCTCTTATCATAGACCTATATTCTTTATTTGTAAATCGAAACAAAAATAAGACATTCAAACCAACACAACTGTAGTTTCGTTCCCGAAACTGTATGACATATTCTATGTTACAGTGTGCCGTTTATTTTTTGGCACCCCGTTTTTCCGTATTGATTTTGTCTCCCTTTCCTTATTTCTTTTACTTCCTTGTTTTACTTTCTATTTTTTTTTAATATATGGCGTTTTCTTATCCGCCATTTTCTGTCCAACTTCTTCCTTCTACAAAGAGCGAGTTTAATTCTCTATGAACTATTTTTTAATTGGTGCTTGATTCCTGTCTTGCTTGTTATTGGATGGATGATTTAAAAAATTTGTCTGTTACGAGCGTGTTTCCAGGACTATTCGGGAAGTGGCGCGTGAGACAAGTGACTGATCAGCGCTCGACCTAGAAGGTTGAGAATCTGCTATGGGAGTTTAGAGGAGAAAGTCACTCGGGGAGTGACTGATTGGCACCCGATGGAGAAACTTCGAATCCAGCCTGGGGGAGATGGCTGCAGTGCCGAGTTATCGGCATACCGATATTATGACCTGGCATAGTGACTTGGTGTGGACAGGCGCGCCCTGTTCCAGGGATTTGAAACTCGTACTACTGCCTGACGACGTGGTTTTCGGTTGTGGTGTGTCCAACTGATATGAACTCGAGGGAATTCGCTTCATGATGTGCAGAAGGAAGACGGGTTCAAGTTGAACCGGAGACTGCCCTGCCGGTGATTATAAGTTGGATTCCGCCATTTCTGACATTATTATTTATCAGTATATATACATTTTGCTTTTTCTAAATTCTATTTTCTTTAACTTTCCTTTGTCTAAATTTTCGCTGACACTCGTCAGTTTCATATTATCTGGTACTTTCCTTGTTTCATTTTGTTAAGCTTTATTCTAGTTTAGTTCATGGCAGAATTGAGGGTTAATTTAACTTAATACTAAATTGGTGTAATATCTGTTATTTAAATTGTTATTTGTAATGGCGGATGTCAGCGAGGTCTATATGACTCGGCTAGTCAGTTCCGAAGGGATAGTAGTTTGATAGTGGATTGATATTCTGGTTTTGTCTGGGTTTAGTGCAGATGGTTTTTCTTGGGACGCTCCCTTTTCTAATTCTAGTCAAGTCACTTTATTTATACTTACTAATTTCTTATATTACATAAAGATTTATGTTTTTAATTTTCTTGTTGTTTTTTGAATATCGTTTATATAGAGGTTATTACCTGATTTTTATTAATAAATGTTGTCAGGTAAATTGTAATTTTTAAGGTGTTTATTTCATTTTCCCTCACCTAACGAGATATTCAACTTATCCAACGATTTACAGCAGGAATAGCCAGGAGGCTTCCGTTTCAACAGTGGGTGTCTCTGATACAGCACTGAACTTTGTTTATGTTCTGCTTGTTAAAGGCCTTCCAGAAACTGGGGCGCATTCCCATCTGTCTTTGAATTGTCAGTAGTATTGTCGGACCATCAGATCTGTGCCCCTTCAGTGCTGTCGTCTTTCTTGGAAAAGTTAACGCCTGTACTCACTCCATTCCACCCGCTTTCCTCCCACCACGTTAAACAGCAGGCCACGAACCTTGCCGAATAGGGATGTTGCCAAACTTCCGTCAAATGGTGTCATAAATAACTGGTCTTCCATGCTACAATATCATTTCTTTCAATCAAAATACATCTTGTATTTCTACATTTTTTAAACCCAAATCCCATGTCTCGAATCACTTTCCGTAGTTTTTCTCTCCAACCTTGGAAATTATTACTTCTCTCGCAAGCTTCAGTAATTTCTTCAATGTTGAAAATTCTTTCCGAACGGTATAAAATTCTTGTATCTTTCTTCTTAAAATACATCGGTTCATATCATCAAAAAGAATTAAAAGTTCCCTTGGTCTATTCTTCTCTGGTGATTCTAGGTTTCCATCTCCTGCACAGACTCCCCCTCTCCTGATTTTCTTTATTAGGAGTTCTGACCTGTCTATATAAATTACATAAAATGTTGTATTATTTGTATTAGTTAAGTAAGTAATTTTAATACATAATCAATTGAAATAAAATAATGTTCACCTGTGACAACAGTTGCTCTTTTCGTTGCCTGATTTATAGGAAAAGATATAGACCTGTTTGTTTCTCTTCATCGCAAAATGCTATTACGTACTTGCTTAATAATATTTCTTTCGACACTCCGTGCAACAGTATTCATGTTGAGTTGACAACACTGGACTGCAAGTGCAAATATTGTAAATTGTCCCGTAAGAAGGTCAAAATTGTGAATAGTGGGGGAGAGAAAGGAAGAGAGATAGAAAAGAGAGAGATAGGAATGCAGGGAGAGAAATAAATTACCGAGGCTGAGAAGGAATTAGGGTTCAGTTCGCATATCTTACAGGGGCACAGATCCGATGGTCCGACTATACAATTCTATCTGAACTTCACTATTGAAATCATACCCAAAACCCTCTTAATCATTGGAATAGCTTTCTAAGTTGGAAGCAAACCTTGATGCAGATTTACTATCTACTACCCTTTGGTCATTGTGAATGCAATGGTCACACAATATACAAGCTTATTCATCAGCATGAGTCTTGCTTCCAACTGACCAAGAATATTACCACGAGAGAATGACTGCTGATGCATTCGCAGTAAGTTCCCCTCTGACTTCCAAGTTGTAAAAGGTCCGCGCAACAGGTTCTCGAAATATTCAAAATGGCTGTATATTTTCTGGGCATACCTCACTTAGAACTCATTCTTAAGTATTTGCTTGCCACTTTGCCACTAACAATCGGACAGAACTGAAAGAACAGCGACACAAAAATGGTAAAGCGCACTGCAACTTACGTAGTTGCCGCTCTTGAGAGCTTTCTCCATGTCCTTATTCATGTCGTAATGATCGAGAGCCATGAAGAGCGTGTTCACGACGATACACAAGGTGATGAACAACTCAACAAAGGGGTCAAACACGAGAAGGGCCACATATTCTTGGAACTTGAGCCACAGCCAGCAACAATCCCAGACACAGAAGATGTCGATTCCCCGCAGACATATAGCTAACACCTTCTCTTTAACTGTTGGACCCTCGTCATCTTCGTCTGTCGGGAAATAATAGATCGAGACTGTGCAATGCTTTAGTAACGTATCCTTGCAACCACAACTCTTTTTTGGGGAAAGAGTTTCAGTAATAAAACAGTAGGCTGATGATACACAATGTATTTATTTTTTTGCAAAGATGTAAGTCAAAATGAAATACCATTCTAGAGGTGGAAAAAGTTGTTCTTTTTGTGTAAATGATCCATCTGTTTCGGATCATCTGAAACACCAGGTCCTAGACAACAATTCCGAAATAACAGTTTGCAAATTAACTACGAGCTGGAAAACTGTTGTCTGGGATCCTCCAGACTGCAACGCACAATAAAAACAAAATGTCAGTGTATACTAAGGCAACAAGATTAAAGAAGTGCAAAGGGCATTGATCTCTACATTTTTAATTAATTGGTTCTGAATGGTACCAATAATTCTATTTGATTATGTAGTCATAAATGTGCAAACTAATAATACAATTACATCTTTAAGTGAGGAACATGTGCTACGATTTACTGTTACATGAATGTGTATCAAGTTTGTTCACTATTTTTTTGCTAAAGGAAATGTGTCAACACTTCACAGGTCAAGGTAGCAACATGCATCTACTTGAAATGTATGGTTTTGCAATCACAACATGAGCTTTGAATTCAGTACAGATTTAAAGATTGAAATATTCTCTTAGAAACGAATGTTATCAAGTAATTAGTAACGAAGTGCTTTAATTCTTTCTATTAAATTCGTGTACAGACATTTCAGTAACTCACTAATTTGTGCTCTAATTAAAACTATAATAAATGTTTATCTATGCTACATTCTAAGGACTTTGCCACTTCATATTTGTCTAATATTCATATGAAAAAATACGTGTCTACAGATATTACAGCAAACAGTTAATCAGCTTTAAATGTGCCGCCACAACTTGACAACACTGTGCAAATGTCTATGTGACTTATCACACTTTCAGATTTTTCCATTTATACATTGCACTTCGGTACTTAGTATATCGATTTCAGAGCATCACAACTTCTGTTTGAATTAATAAGAAATTGTTGTATTATTAATTATGTGCACCTATCTGACATAAAATGTTGATCTGCAGTTGTCTCTAATGCTCTTTCCTCTCGATAGGGGGGAGCACTCTCAGCCAGTTCCGATACTTATTGGACAAAGAGTTAGCCTTGAAAAAGATAAAGATACCCCCACATTTACTCTAGCTGATCTCTTACTCAGAATAATTTTGTACTGGTACCTGTTATTTCGGATTGAGGTGTTCAGATCTATACAGCATAAATAAGAATTTTTCCATTTGCGGAACTATTCCGAAAGAACTATTCATTTATTTTCTCCCACCTCTATATCAATCATTTGACATGCTACTGTAACCAACAGGCGACTAATAATATGTAAACAAGAGACAAAATTAATTCAATAAGTACACACTGCAATTTTTAAGCTTACGTTATTTTTACAGGATTTTATCAACATTATAAAATAATTCAATAAACTAATTTTAGCCACAAATATTATGAAAAATTGAAGACCTGTATTTCATTTTAAAATTCGATCCTTGCAAAAAAATCTGTAACTGATACCTGAAATCATTGTTTAAACTTTCTCATTTCTATCAGTCAAATTGAAAGTAAGAGCCAATCAAAAGAAAAATTAATACAGCAAAATAAATGTGCAAATGAGTGAGAAAGTTTTCCCAATGGTTATAGGTTGCATAAAAAATCAAAATTTCTGGAACTCCAGCCAAAGCAAGTATTTTAGCTCTATGATATAGTTCAATTTTGCTGAAAGCATTTTGTGTTTCGAACAATAAGTATTAAAATGTGTTAAATATACAGCTGTTCAAGTTTGCACTAATCAAACAAAGTATTAATAATAATTTCATCAATCAAAATAAATTTATATATACATGGTATGAGCCAAATTTGCGCAATGAAAGTGAAATTCAGCCAAAAACAGGCAGTCATAAGAGATGTAATTGTTATGAATAATTTATTATAATTTACTGTGGTGCTGATGAAAATGTATGAAGTATTCAGTTTTCCAAAACAGAAGTTATAAAAAAAATTAAATGGATATTGTGAATTATCTATAAATAAAACTTAACGTACATAGTTCATAGTATAAAGAAAATGCACTGCAGTTTCATAACATTCCTGGTCATGCAGATCACTCATGCAATGCAGCCAACTTGAGCAAATGCAGCTGCATACACACTGCTAAAATTAGCAAGCACTGCCATGGGCAGCTATTAAGAACATTCTTTGCAGACAATTTTCATTTGCTTTGTAATCATTTCAACCCCCGAAATTACGAGACAACTCTGGAATGAGACATGTAAGCTGTTACATATGAACATACTCAGAGACTTTGAAAGTATTTATCTGAAAAGTAAGTTAGCTTTCAAAAATACAGTAAGACTAAAAAAAATTCGTTGCTACTTCAGTAAACTTCGAACTTTCTTAGTCACTTCTATACAGGTTTCTATTTGTGTATTATTCAAAGCATAGACAAGTGTAGAATTATTATTGTATGAATTATATTTTTTATACTTTAAATAAAGTGTACCGGTACTACACATACCAGAGTGCTGCATTGGAGTTAAATCGCTCGCTTGAACTCGGTCGAGTGTCACACCCTTGAGTGAGATAAGATCAGTTGTGATACGCTCGTAATAAATAGAAGCACAGTACAAGGTCATCTCACCGACATGTCTTATCTTGTTTGGAAGGTGACAGATAAGATACACACATGTTTTGCTCACACGGTAAAAATAAGGCTTTATTTTCTGCGTTTATGACAAACGTTTAATGGAACTTATTGATATAGCAGTAGATTAATAACAATATTATTACAGAGATA